>NC_142516.1:85855000-85857500 GCF_057876585.1 Rhinolophus sinicus
CCCTAACCCTAACGGAAACCTAACCCTAAACCTAACCCTAACATTAACCCTAACCCTAACCCTAACCCTAACAGAAACCTAACCGTAACCCTAACCCTAACCCTAAACCTAACGCAAATCTAACACTAATCATAACCCTAAACCTAACCCTAACCCTAAAGCAAACCTAACCTTAACCCTAAAATAACGCAAACCTAACCCTAAACCTAACCCTAACATTAACCCTAACCCTAAACCTAACCCTAACCCTAACAAAAACCTAACCATAACCCTAAAACTAACCCTAACCCTAAACCTAACGCAAACCTAACACTAACCCTAACCCTAAACCCAAACCTAACCCTAACGCAAACCTAACCCTAAACCTAACCCTAACCCTAACCCTAACACTAACGCAAAGCTAACCCTAATCCTAACCCTAACCCTAACCCTAACGCATTCCTAACCATAACACTTACCCTAACCCTAACGGAAACCTAATCCTAAACCTAACCCTAACCCTAACCCTAACGCTAACCCTAACCCTAACCCTAACCTAACCCTAACCCTAACCCTAACCCTAACCTAACCCTAAACCTAAACCTAACCCTAACCCCAACCCTAAATCTAAGCCTAACCCTAACCCGAAACCTAACGTTACCCCTAACACTAACTTAACCCTAAAACTAACCCTAACCCTAACCCTACCCTAACCCTAACCCTAACCCTAACGAAAACCCTAAAGCAAACCTAACCCTAACCCTAACCCTAACCATAACCCTAACCCTAACCCTCACGAAAACCCTAACGCAAACCTAACCCTAACCCTAACCCTAACCATAACCCTAACCCTAACCCTAACAGAAACCCAACCGTAACCCTAACCCTAACCCTAAACCTAACGCAAACCTAACACTAATCATAACCCTAAACCTAACCCTAACCCTAACGCAAAACCTAACCTAAACCCTAACCCTAACCCTAACGCTAACCCTAACCTAACCCTAACCCTAATCCTAACCCTAACCCTAACCCTAACCCTAACCCTAATGCAAACTTAAACGTAACCATAACCCTAAAACAAACCTAACCCTAACCCTAAACTTATTCCTAACCCTAAACCTAACGCAAACCTAACCCTAACCCTAACCATAAACCTAACCCTAACCGTAACGCAAACCTAACAATAACATTAACCCTTACCCTAACCATAACCATAACGCAAACCTAACCCTAAACCTAACCCTAACCCTAACACAACCTAAATCTAAACCTAACCCTAACCCGAAACCTAACATTAACCATAACCCTAACCTAACCCTAACCCTAACCCTAACCCTAACCCTACCCTAACCCTAACCGTAACCCTAACCCTAACCATAACCATAACCCTAACCCTAACCCTAACCCTAACCCTAACCCTAACGAAAACCTAACCCTAACCCTAAACCTAAAACAAACCTAACCCTAACCCTAAACCTAACCCTAAACCTAATCCTAACCCTAACCCTGACGCAATCCTAACCCTAACCATAACCATAACCCTAACCAAAACCGTAACGCAAACCAAACCCTAACCCTAAACTTAAAACAAACCTAACGCTAACCCTAAACCTAACCCTAAACCTAATCCTAACCCTAACCCTGACGCAAACCTAACCCTAACCATAACCATAACCCTAACCATAACCGTAACCCTAACCCTAACCGAAACCCTAACCCTAACCTTAACGCAAACTTAAGCCTAACGCTAACATTAACCCTAACCCTAACCCTAACCCTAACCCTAACCCTAACCCTAACCCTAACCCAACGAAAACCTAACCCTAACCCTAACCCTAACCCTAACGCAAAACTAACCCTAAACCTAACCCTAATCCTAACCCTAACCCTAAACCTAACCCTAACCCTAACAGAAACCTAACTCTAACCCTAACCCTAAACCTAACGCAAAACTAAAACTAACCCTAACCCTAAACTAAACATAACCCTAACCCTAACCTAACCCTAACCGTTACCCTAACCCTAACCCTAACCCAGCGCAAACCTAACCCTAACCCTAACCATAAAACAAACTTAAATCTTACCCTAACCCAAAACCTAATCCTAACCCTAACCCTTACGCAAACCTAACCATAACCCTAACCATAACCCTAACCCTTCGTAACGCAAACCTAACAATCACACTAACCCTAACCCTAACCCTAACGTAAACCTAAACCTAATCCTAACACTAACACTAACACAACCTAAATCTAAACCTAACCCTAACCCGAAACCTAACATTAACCCTAACCCTAACCTAACCCTAACCCTAACCCTAACCCTAACCCTAACCCTACCCTAACCCTAACCCTAACCCCAACCCTAACCCTAACCCTAAGCCTAAACCTAACGAAAACCGTAACACAAACCTAACCCTAACCCTAACCCTATCGCATACCTAAATCTAACACTAACACTAACCCTAACCTTAACCCTAACTTTAACGCAAACATAACACTAAACCTAACCCAAACCC
>NC_142516.1:85860000-85865000 GCF_057876585.1 Rhinolophus sinicus
CCTAACCCTAACAGAAACCTAACCGTAACCCTAACCCTAACCCTAAACCTAACGCAAACCTAACACTAATCATAACCCTAAACCTAACCCTAACCCTAACGCAAACCTAATCTTAACCCTAACCTTAAAACAAACCTAACCCTAACCCAAACCCTAACCCTAAACCTAATCCTAACCCTAACCCTGACGCAAACCTAACCCTAACCATAACCATAACCCTAACCCTAAACGTAACGCAAACCTAACCCTAATACTAACACTAACCCTAACCCTAACCCTAACGCAAACCTAACCCTAACCCTAACCCTAACCCTAACACAATCTAAACATATACCTAACCCTAACTCGAAAACTAACATTAACCCTAACCCTAACATAACCCTAACCCTAACCGTAACCCTAACCCTACCCTAAACCTAACCATAACCCTAACCCTAACCCTAACCTTAACCCAAACCCAAACCCTAACGCTACGCAAACCTAACCCTAACACTATCATTAATCCTAACCCTAACCCTAACCCTAAACCTAACCCTAACCCTAACCCTAACGCAAACCTAACCCTAACAAAAACCCTAACACTAACCCTAACGCAAACCTAACCCTAACCTTAACCCTAAGGCAAACCTAACCCTAAACCTAACCCTAACCATAACCCTAACCCTAAAACTAACCCTAACCCTAACAGAAACCTAACCATAACCCTAACACTAACCCTAACCCTAAACCTAACGCAAACCTAACACTAACCCTAACCCTAAACCTAAACCTAACACTAACGCAAACCTAACCCTAACCCTAACCCTAACCCTAACCCTAACCCTAATACTAACGCAAAGCTAACCCTAACCCTAACCCTAATCCTAACGCATTCCTAACCATAACACTTACCCTAACCCTAACGGAAACATAACACTAAACCTAAGCCTAACCCTAACCCTAACCCTAACACTAACCCTAACAGAAACCTAACCGTAACCCTAACCCTAACCCTAAACCTAACGCAAACCTAACACTAATCATAACCCTAAACCTAACCCTAACCCTAACGCAAACCTAACCGTAACCCTAACCCTAACGCAAACCTAACCCTAAACCTAACCCTAACATTAACCCTAACCCTAAACCTAACCCTAACCCTAACAGAAACCTAACCATAACCCTAACACTAACCCTAACACTAAACCTAACGCAAACCTAACACTAACCCTAACCCTAAACCTAAACCTAACCCTAACGCAAACCTAACCCTAAACCTAACCCTAACCCTAACCCTAACACTAACGCAAAGCTAAACCTACCCTAAGCCTAACCCTAACCCTAACCCTAACCCTAACCCTAACCCTAACCTAACCCTAACCCTAACCCTAACCCTAACCTAACCCTAAACCTAAACCTAACCCTAACCCTAACCCTAAATCTAAGCCTAACCCTAACCCGAAACCTAACGTTACCCCTAACACTAACTTAACCCTAAAACTAACCCTAACACTAACCCTACCATAACCCTAACCCTAACCCTAACCCTAACGCTAACCCTAAACCTAACGAAAACCCTAACGCAAACCTAACCCTAACCCTAACCCTAACCTATCGCAAAACTAACCCTACACTAAACCTAACCCTAACCCTAACCCTAACGCAAATCTTACACTAACCCTAAGCCTAACCCTAACCCTAACCCTAACCCTAACCCTAACAGAAACCTAACCGTAACCCTAACACTAACCCTAAACCTAACGCAAACCTAACACTAATCATAACCCTAAACCTAACCCTAACCCTAACGCAAACCTAATCTTAACCCTAACCCTAAAACAAACCTAACCCTAACCCAAACCCTAACCCTAAACCTAATCCTAACCCTAACCCTGACGCAAACCTAACCCTAACCATAACCATAACCCTAACCCTAAACGTAACGCAAACCTAACCCTAACACTAACACTAACCCTAACCATAACCCTAACCGTAACGCAAACCTAACCCTAACCCTAACCCTAACCCTAACACAACCTAAACATATACCTAACCCTAACTCGAAAACTAACATTAACCCTAACCCTAACATAACCCTAACCCTAACCCTAACCCTAACCCTACCCTAAACCTAACCCTAACCCTAACCCTAACCCTAACCTTAACCCAAACACAAACCCTAACGCTACGCAAACCTAACCCTAACACTATCATTAATCCTAACCCTAACCCTAACCCTAAACCTAACCCTAACCCTAACCCTAACGCAAACCTAACCCTAACAAAAACCCTAACCCTAACCCTAACGCAAACCTAACCCTAACCCTAACCCTAACGCAAACCTAACCATAAACCTAACCCTAACCATAACCCTAACCCTAAACCTAACCCTAACCCTAACAGAAACCTAACCATAACCCTAACACTAACCCTAACCCTAACCCTAACCCTAACCTAACCCTAAATATAAACCTAACCCTAACCCTAACCCTAACCCTAAACCTAACCCTAAATCTAAGCCTAACCCTAACCCGAAACCTAACGTTACCCCTAACACTAACTTAACCCTAAAACTAACCCTAACCTTAACCCTACACTAACCGTAACCCTTACCCTAACCCTAACCCTAACCCTAACCCTAACCCTACCCTAACCCTAACCTAACACTAACACTAACGCAAAGCTAACCCTAACCCTAACGCTAACCTAACCCTAACGCATACCTAACCCTAACCCTTACCCTAACCCTTAAAAAACCTAACCCTAAACCTATCCCTAACCCTAACCCTAACCCTAACCTTAACCCTAACCTAACCCTAACCCTAACCCTAACCCTAAACTAACCCTAACCCTAACCCTAACCCTAACGCAAACCTAACCCTAACCATAACCCTAAAACAAACCTAACTGTAAGCCTAAACCTAATCCTAACCCTAACCCTTACGCAAACCTAACACTAACCCTAACACTAAACCTAACCTAACCCTAACCCTAACCCTAACCCTAACAGAAACCTAACCATAACCCTAACACTAACCCTAACCCTAAACCTGACGCAAACCTAACACTAACCCTAACCCTAAACCTAAACCTAACCCTAACGCAAACCTAACCCTAACTCTAACCCTAACCCTAACACTAACCCTAACCTAACCCTAACCCTAAACCTAACCCTAACCCTAACCCTAACCCTAACCCTAACCCTAAACCTAAGCCTAACCCTAACTCGAAACCTAACGTTACCCCTAACACTAACTTAACCCTAAGACTAACCCTAACCCTAACCCTACCCTAACCCTAACCCTTACCCTAACCCTAACCCTAACCCTAACCCTAACCCTAACCCTAAACCTAACCCTAACCCTAACCCTAACCCTAAACCTAACCCTAACCCTAACCCTAACCCTAACACTAACGCAAAGCTAACCCTAACCCTAACGCTAACCTAACCCTAACGCATACCTAACCCTAACCCTTACCCTAACCCTTACGCAAACCTAACCCTAAACCTATTCCTTACCCTAACCCTAACCCTAACCCTAACCCTAACCTAACCCTAACCCAACCCTAACCCTAACCTAACCCTAACCCTAACCCTAACCCTATCGCAAACCTAACCCTACCCTAAACCTAACCCTAAACCTTATCCTAACGCAAACCTAACCCTAACCCTAACCCTAACCCTAACCCTAACCCTAACCGAAACCTAAACCTAACCCTAAGCCTAACACTAACGCAAAGCTAACCCTAACCCTAACGCTAACATAACCCTAACGCATACCTAACCCTAACCCTTACCCTAACCCTTACGCAAACCTAACCCTACACCTAACCCTAACCCTAACGCAAACCTAACCCTAAACCTAACCCTAAACCTAATCCTAACGCAAACCTAACCCTAACCCTAACCCTAACCCTAACGCAAACCTAACCCTAAACCTAACCCTAACCATAACCCTAGCCCTAAACCTAACCCTAACCCTAACAGAAACCTAACCATAACCCTAACACTAACCCTAACCCTAAACCTAACGCAAACCTAACACTAACCCTAACCCTAAACCTAACCCTAACCCTAACGCAAACCTAACCCTAACAATAACCCTAACACTAACCCTAACAATAACGCAAAGCTAACCCTAACCCTAACCCTAACCCTAACCCTAACTCATTCCTAACCCTAACACTTACCCTAACCATAATGGAAACCTCACCCTAAACCTAACCCTAACCCTAACCCTAACCCTAACCCTAACCTAACCCTAACCCTAACCCTAACCCTAACCCTAAACCTAAGGCAAACCTAACAATAACCCTAACCCTAAACCTAACCATAACCCTAACGCAAACCAAATCCTAACCCTAACCCTATCCCTAACCCTAACCGTAACCTAACCCTAACCCTAACCCTAACACTAACGCAAAGCTAACCCTAACCCTAACCCTAACCCTAACGCATACCTAACCCTAACCCTAACGCATACCTAACCCTAACCCTTACCCTAACCCATACGCAAACCTAACCCTAAACCTAACCCTAACCCTAACCCTAACCCTAACCCTAACATTAACCCTAACCTAACCCTAACCCTAACGCTAACCCTAACCTAACCCTAACCCTAACCCTAACCCTAACCCTAACCCTAACCCTAATGCAAACTTAACTGTAACCATAACCCTAAAACAAACCTAACACTAACCCTAAACTTATTCCTAACCCTAAACCTTATGCAAACCTAACCCTAACCCTAACAATAACCCTAACCCTAACCGTAACGCAAACCTAACAATAACACTAACCCTAACCCTAACCCTAATGCAAACCTAACCCTAAACCCAACCCTAACCATAACACAACCTAAATCTATACCTAACCCTAACCCGAAACCTAACATTAACCCTAAACCTAACCTAAACCTAACCCTAACCCTAACCCTACCATAACCCTAACCCTAACCCTAACCATAACACTAACCCTAACCCTAACCCTAACCCTAACCCTAACGCAAACCTAACCCTAA
>NC_142516.1:85870000-85892500 GCF_057876585.1 Rhinolophus sinicus
CTAATCCTACCCTAACCCTAACCCTAACCCTAACCCTATCGCAACCCTAACCCTAACCCTAAACCTCACCCTAAACCTAACCCGAACGCCAACCAAAACCTAACCCTAACCCTAACCCTAACCCTAACCCTAACCCTAACCCTAACCCTAACAGAAACCTAACCCAAACCTTACCCTAACCCTAACCCTAACCCTAACCCTAACCCTAACCCTAAACCTAACACTAACCTTAACCCTAACCATAACCCTAACCCTAACAGTAACGCAAACCTAACAATAACACTAACCGTAACCCTAACACTAACCCTAAGGCAAACCTAACCCTAACCCTAACCATAACCCTAACACAACCTAAATCTAAACCTAACCCAAACCCGAAACCTAACATTAACCCTAACACTAACATAACCCTAAACCTAAACATAACCCTACCCTAAACCTAACCCTAACCCTAACCCTAACCCTAACCCTAACCCTAACCCTAACCCTAAACATTACGAAAACCCTAACGCAAACCTAACCCTAACTCTAATCCTAACCCTATCGCAAAACTAACCCTAACCTAAACCTAACCCTAACCCTAATGAAAACCTAACCCTAACACTAACCCTAACCCTAACCCTAACCCTACCCTTGACAGAAACCTAACCCTAACCCTAACCCTAAACCTAAACCTAACGCAAACGTAACACTAACCCTAACCCTAAACCTAACCCTAACTCATAACTAACCCTAACCCTTACCCTAACCCTAACGCAAACCTAACCTTTAACCTAACCCTAACCCTAACCCTAACCCTAATCCTAACCCTAACCCTAACCGTAACCTAACCCTAACCCTAACCCTAACCCTAACCCTAACCTAACCCTAACCCTAACCCTAACCCTAACCCTAACCCTAACCCTAACCCAAACCAATCCTAACCCTAACCCTAACCCTAAAACAAACCTAACCCTAACCCTAACCCTAACCCTAAACCTAATCCTAACCCTAACCCTAACCGTAACCTAACCCTAACCCTAACCCTACCCTAACCTAACCCTAACCCTAACCCTAACCCTAACCCTAACCCTAACGCAATCCTAACACTAACCCTAACCCTAAAACAAACCTAACCCTAACCCTATCCCTAAACCTAATCCAAACCCTAACCCTGACGCAAACCTAACCCTAACCATAACCATAACCCTAACCATAACCGTAACGCAAACCTAACCCTAACACTAACACTAACACTAACCCTAACCCTAACTCAAACCTAACCCGAACCCTAACCCTAACCCTAACCCTAAACCTAACGAAAACCCTTACGCAAACCTAACCAAAACACTAACCCTAACCCTATCGCAAACCTAACCCTAACCCTAACCCTAACCCTAACCCTAACCCTAACCCTAACCATAAACCTAAACTTAACACTAACCCTAACCATAACCCTAACCCTAACGGAAACCTAACCGTAACCCTAACATTAACCCTAACCCTAACCCTAAACCTAACCCTAACCCTAACCCTAACGCAAACCTAACCATAACCATAACCCTAACCCTAACCCTAACGCAAACCTAACCCTAAACCTAACCCTAACCATACTCCTAACCCTAAACCTAACCCTAACCCTAACAGAAACCTAACCAAATACAAACCCTAACCCTAATCCTAAACCTAACACAAACCTAACACTAAACCTAACCCTAAACCTAACCCTAACCCTAACGCAAACCTAACCCTAACCCTAACCCTAACCCTAACCCTAACACTAACACTAACGCAAAGCTAACCCTAACCCTAACCATAACCCTAACACAACCTAAATCTAAACCTTACCCAAACCCGAAACCTAACATTAACCCTAACCCTAACCTAACCCTAACTCTAAACCTAACCCTACCCTAACCCTAAACCTAACCCTAACCCTAACCCTAACCCTAACCCTAACCTAACCCTAACTCTAAACCTAACCCTACCCTAACCCTAACCCTAACCCTAACCCTAACCCTAACCCGAACCCTAACCCCAAACCTAACGAAAACCCTAACGCAATCCTAAACCTAACCCTAACCCTAACCCTATGGCAACCCTAACCCTAACCCTAAACCTAACCGTAGCCCTAACCCCAAACCTAACGAAAACCCTAACGCAATCCTAAGCCTAACTCTAACCCTAACCCTATGGCAACCCTAACCCTAACCCTAAACCTAACCCTAACCCTAACCCTAACGCAAACCTAACCCTAACCCTTACCCTAACCATAACCCTAACCCTAACAGAAACCTAATCCTAACCCTTACCCTAACCCTAAACCTAACGCAAACCTAACACTAACCATAACCCTAACTGTAACCCTAACCCTAACGCAAACCTAACCCTAACCGTAACCCTAACCCTACCCCTAACAGGTACCTAACCCTAACCCTAACCCTAACCCTAACCCTAAACCTAACACTAACCTTAACCCTAACCATAACCCTAACCCTAACAGTAACGCAAACCTAACAATAACACTAACCGTAACCCTAACACTAACCCTAAGGCAAACCTAACCCTAACCCTAACCATAACCCTAACACAACCTAAATCTAAACCTAACCCAAACCCGAAACGTAACATTAACCCTAACACTAACATAACCCTAACCCTAAACCTAACCCTAACACTAACCCTAACCCTAACCCTAACTCTACCCTTAACAGAAACCTAACCCTAACCCTAACCCTAAACCTAAACCTAACGCAAACGTAACACTAACCCTAACCCTAAAACTAACCCTAACCTAACCCTAACCCTAACCCTAACCCAAACAAATCCTAACCCTAACCCTAAAACAAACCTAACCCTAACCCTAACCCTAACCCTAAAACTAATCCTAACCCTAACCCTAACCGTAACCTAACCCTAACCCTAACCCTAACCCTAACCTAACCCTAACCCTAACCCTAACCCTAACCCTAACCCTAACCCAAACCAATCCTAACCCTAACCCTAACCCTAAAACAAACCTAACCCTAACCCTAACCCTAACCCTAAACCTAATCCTAACCCTAACCCTAACCGTAACCTAACCCTAACCCTAACCCTAATCTAACCTAACCCTAACCCTAACCCTAACCCTAACCCTAACCCTAACCCTAAACCTAACGCAATCCTAACACTAACCCTAACCCTAAAACAAACCTAACCCTAAACCTAACCCTAAACCTAATCCTAACCCTAACCCTGACGCAAACCTAACCCTAAGCATAACCATAACCCTAACCCTAACCGTAACGCAAACCTAACCCTAACACTAACACTAACACTAACACTAACCCTAACCCTAACTCAAACCTAACCCGAACCCTAAGCCTAACCCTAACCCTAAACATAACCCTAACCCTAACCCTAACCCTAAACCTAACGTAAACCCTTACGCAAACCTAACCAAAACACTAACCCTAACCTTATCGCAAACCTAACCCTAACCCTAACCCTAACCCTAACCCTAACCCTAACCCTAACTCTAACCCTAACCCTAAACCTAAACTTAACACTAACCCTAACCCTAACCCTAACCCTAACGCAAACCTAACCGTAACCCTAACATTAACCCTAACCCTAACCCTAACCCTAAACCTAACCCTAACCCTAACCCTAACGCAAACCTAACATAACCATAACACTAACCTTAACCCTAACGGAAACCTAACCCTAAACCTAACCCTAACCATACTCCTAACCCTAAACATAACCCTAACCGTAACAGAAACCTAACCAAATCAAACCCTAACCCTAACCCTAAACCTAACACAAACCTAACACTAAACCTAACCCTAAACCTAACCCTAACCCTAACGCAGACCTAACCCTAACCCTAACCCTAACCCTAACATTAACACTAACGCAAAGCTAACCCTAACCCTAACCATAACCCTAACACAACCTAAATCTAAACCTTACCCAAACCCGAAACCTAACATTAACCCTAACCCTAACCTAACCCTAACCCTAAACCTAACCCTACCCTAACCCTAACCCTAACCCTAACCCTAACCCGAACCCTAACCCTAAACATAACGAAAACCCTAACGCAAACCTAACCCTAACTCCAATCCTAACCCTATCGCAAAACTAACCCTAACCTAAACCTAACCCTAACCCTAACCCTAACGCAAACCTAACCCTAACCCTAACCCTAACCCTAACCCTAACCCCAAACCTAACGAAAACCCTAACGCAATCCTAAACCTAACCCTAACCCTAACCCTATGACAACCCTAACCCTAACCCTAAACCTAACCCTAACCCTAACCCGAAACCTAACGAAAACCCTAACGCAATCCTAAACCTAACCCTAACCCTAACCCTATGGCAACCCTAACCCTAACCCTAAACCTAACCCTAACCCTAACCCTAACGCAAACCTAAACCTAACCCTAACCCTAACCCTAACCCTAACCTTAACCCTAAGAGAAACCTAACCCTAACCCTTACCCTAACCCTAAACCTAACGCAAACCTAACACTAACCATAACCCTAACTGTAACCCTAACCCTAACGCAAACCTAACCCTAACCGTAACCCTAACCCTACCCCTAACAGGTACCTAACCCTAACCCTAACCCTAAACCTAACGCAAACGTAACACTAACCCTAACCCTAAACCTAACCCTAACACATACCTAACCCTAACCCTTACCCTAACCCTAACCCTAACCTAACCCTAACCGTAACCCGAACCCTAACATAACCCTAACCCTAACCCTAACACTAACCCTAACCCTAACGCAAACCTAACCCTAAACCTAACCCTAAAACAAACGTAACCCTAACCCTAACCCTAAACCTAATCCTAACACTAACCCTTACGCAAACCTAACCCTAAACCTAACCATAACCCTAACCCTAACCGTAACGCAAACCTAACAATAACACTAACCCTAACCCTAACCGTAACGCAAAACTAACCCTAACCCTAACCCTAACCCAAACCCTAACCCTAACCCTAGCCCTAACCCTAACATTAACCCTAATCCTACCCTAACCCTAACCCTAACCCTAACCCTATCGCAACCCTAACCCTAACCCTAGCCCTAACCCTAACCCTAACCCTAACCTTACCCTAACCCTAACCCTAACAGAAACCTAACCCTAACCCTTACCCTAACCCTAACTCTAACCCTAACCCTAACCCTAACCCTAACCCTAAACCTAACACTAACCTTAACCCTAACCATAACCCTAACCCTAACTGTAACGCAAACCTAACAATAACACTAACCGTAACCCTAACACTAACCCTAACGCAAACCTAACCCTAACCCTATCCATAACCCTTACACAACCGAAATCTAAACCAAACCCAAACCCGAAACCTAACATTAACCCTAACACTAACATAACCCTAACCCTAAACCTAACCCTACCCTAAACCTAACCCTAACCCTAACCCTAACCCTAACCCTAAACATAACGAAAACCCTAACGCAAACCTAACCCTAACTCTAATCCTAACCCTATCGCAAAACTAACCCTAACCTAAACCTAACACTAACCCTAACGCAAACCTAACCCTAACACTAACCCTAACCATAACACTAACCCTACCCTTAATAGAAACCTAACCCTAACCCTAACCCAAAACCTAAACCTAACGCAAACGTAACACTAACCCTAACCCTAAACCTAACCCTAACGCATACCTAACCCTAACCCTTACCCTAACCCTAACGCAAACCTAACCTTTTACCTAACCCTAACCCTAACCCAAACCCTAATCCTAACCCTAACCCTAACCGTAACCTAACCCTAACCCTAACCTTAACCATAACCTAACCCTAACCCTAACCCTAAACCTAACCCAAACCAATCCTAACCCTAACCCTAACCCTAAAACAAACCTAACCCTAACCCTAACCCTAACCCTAACACAACCTAAACCTAAACCTAACACTAACTCGAAAACTAACATTAACCCTAACCCTAACCCTAACGCTAACCCTAACCCTAACCCTAACACTAACCCTAACCGTAACCTAACCCTAACCCTAAAACAAACCTAAACCTAACCCTAAACCTAACCCTAAACCTAATCCTAACCCTAACCCTGACGCAAACCTAACCCTAACACTAACACTAACCCTAACCCTAACCCTAACCCTAACGGAAACCTAACCCTAACCCTAACCCTAACCCTAACACATCCTAAACCTAAATTTAACCGTAACTCGAAAACTAACATTAACCCTAACGCTCACCTAACCCTAAACCTAACCCTAACCCTAACCCTACCCTAACCCTAACCCTAAACCTAACTCTAACCCTAAACCTAACGAAAACCCTAACGCAAACCTAATCCAAACACTAACCCTAACCCTATCGCAAACCTAACCCTTACCCTAACCCAACCCTAAACCTAAACCTAACCCTAAGCCTAAACTTAACCCTAACCCTAACCCTAACCCTAACCCTAACCCTAACGCAAACCTAACCCTAACCCTAACATTAACCCTAACCCTAACCCTAACCCTAAACCTAACCCTAACCCTAACCCTAACCCTAACCCTAACCCTAAACCTAAACTTAACACTAACCCTAACCATAACCCTAACCCTAACGGAAACCTAACCGTAACCCTAACATTAACCCTAACCCTAACCCTAACCCTAACCCTAACCCTAACCCTTACTCTAACCCTAACACTAACCCTAACCTAACCCTAACTCTAAACCTAACCCTACCCTAACCCTAACCCTAACCCTAACCCTAACCCTAACCCGAACCCTAACCCCAAACCTAACGAAAACCCTAACGCAATCCTAAACCTAACCCTAACCCTAACCCTATGGCAACCCTAACCCTAACCCTAAACCTAACCGTAGCCCTAACCCCAAACCTAACGAAAACCCTAACGCAATCCTAAGCCTAACTCTAACCCTAACCCTATGGCAACCCTAACCCTAACCCTAAACCTAACCCTAACCCTAACCCTAACGCAAACCTAACCCTAACCCTTACCCTAACCATAACCCTAACCCTAACAGAAACCTAATCCTAACCCTTACCCTAACCCTAAACCTAACGCAAACCTAACACTAACCATAACCCTAACTGTAACCCTAACCCTAACGCAAACCTAACCCTAACCGTAACCCTAACCCTACCCCTAACAGGTACCTAACCCTAACCCTAACCCTAACCCTAACCCTAAACCTAACACTAACCTTAACCCTAACCATAACCCTAACCCTAACAGTAACGCAAACCTAACAATAACACTAACCGTAACCCTAACACTAACCCTAAGGCAAACCTAACCCTAACCCTAACCATAACCCTAACACAACCTAAATCTAAACCTAACCCAAACCCGAAACGTAACATTAACCCTAACACTAACATAACCCTAACCCTAAACCTAACCCTAACACTAACCCTAACCCTAACCCTAACTCTACCCTTAACAGAAACCTAACCCTAACCCTAACCCTAAACCTAAACCTAACGCAAACGTAACACTAACCCTAACCCTAAAACTAACCCTAACCTAACCCTAACCCTAACCCTAACCCAAACAAATCCTAACCCTAACCCTAAAACAAACCTAACCCTAACCCTAACCCTAACCCTAAAACTAATCCTAACCCTAACCCTAACCGTAACCTAACCCTAACCCTAACCCTAACCCTAACCTAACCCTAACCCTAACCCTAACCCTAACCCTAACCCTAACCCAAACCAATCCTAACCCTAACCCTAACCCTAAAACAAACCTAACCCTAACCCTAACCCTAACCCTAAACCTAATCCTAACCCTAACCCTAACCGTAACCTAACCCTAACCCTAACCCTAATCTAACCTAACCCTAACCCTAACCCTAACCCTAACCCTAACCCTAACCCTAAACCTAACGCAATCCTAACACTAACCCTAACCCTAAAACAAACCTAACCCTAAACCTAACCCTAAACCTAATCCTAACCCTAACCCTGACGCAAACCTAACCCTAAGCATAACCATAACCCTAACCCTAACCGTAACGCAAACCTAACCCTAACACTAACACTAACACTAACACTAACCCTAACCCTAACTCAAACCTAACCCGAACCCTAAGCCTAACCCTAACCCTAAACATAACCCTAACCCTAACCCTAACCCTAAACCTAACGTAAACCCTTACGCAAACCTAACCAAAACACTAACCCTAACCTTATCGCAAACCTAACCCTAACCCTAACCCTAACCCTAACCCTAACCCTAACCCTAACTCTAACCCTAACCCTAAACCTAAACTTAACACTAACCCTAACCCTAACCCTAACCCTAACGCAAACCTAACCGTAACCCTAACATTAACCCTAACCCTAACCCTAACCCTAAACCTAACCCTAACCCTAACCCTAACGCAAACCTAACATAACCATAACACTAACCTTAACCCTAACGGAAACCTAACCCTAAACCTAACCCTAACCATACTCCTAACCCTAAACATAACCCTAACCGTAACAGAAACCTAACCAAATCAAACCCTAACCCTAACCCTAAACCTAACACAAACCTAACACTAAACCTAACCCTAAACCTAACCCTAACCCTAACGCAGACCTAACCCTAACCCTAACCCTAACCCTAACATTAACACTAACGCAAAGCTAACCCTAACCCTAACCATAACCCTAACACAACCTAAATCTAAACCTTACCCAAACCCGAAACCTAACATTAACCCTAACCCTAACCTAACCCTAACCCTAAACCTAACCCTACCCTAACCCTAACCCTAACCCTAACCCTAACCCGAACCCTAACCCTAAACATAACGAAAACCCTAACGCAAACCTAACCCTAACTCCAATCCTAACCCTATCGCAAAACTAACCCTAACCTAAACCTAACCCTAACCCTAACCCTAACGCAAACCTAACCCTAACCCTAACCCTAACCCTAACCCTAACCCCAAACCTAACGAAAACCCTAACGCAATCCTAAACCTAACCCTAACCCTAACCCTATGACAACCCTAACCCTAACCCTAAACCTAACCCTAACCCTAACCCGAAACCTAACGAAAACCCTAACGCAATCCTAAACCTAACCCTAACCCTAACCCTATGGCAACCCTAACCCTAACCCTAAACCTAACCCTAACCCTAACCCTAACGCAAACCTAAACCTAACCCTAACCCTAACCCTAACCCTAACCTTAACCCTAAGAGAAACCTAACCCTAACCCTTACCCTAACCCTAAACCTAACGCAAACCTAACACTAACCATAACCCTAACTGTAACCCTAACCCTAACGCAAACCTAACCCTAACCGTAACCCTAACCCTACCCCTAACAGGTACCTAACCCTAACCCTAACCCTAAACCTAACGCAAACGTAACACTAACCCTAACCCTAAACCTAACCCTAACACATACCTAACCCTAACCCTTACCCTAACCCTAACCCTAACCTAACCCTAACCGTAACCCGAACCCTAACATAACCCTAACCCTAACCCTAACACTAACCCTAACCCTAACGCAAACCTAACCCTAAACCTAACCCTAAAACAAACGTAACCCTAACCCTAACCCTAAACCTAATCCTAACACTAACCCTTACGCAAACCTAACCCTAAACCTAACCATAACCCTAACCCTAACCGTAACGCAAACCTAACAATAACACTAACCCTAACCCTAACCGTAACGCAAAACTAACCCTAACCCTAACCCTAACCCAAACCCTAACCCTAACCCTAGCCCTAACCCTAACATTAACCCTAATCCTACCCTAACCCTAACCCTAACCCTAACCCTATCGCAACCCTAACCCTAACCCTAGCCCTAACCCTAACCCTAACCCTAACCTTACCCTAACCCTAACCCTAACAGAAACCTAACCCTAACCCTTACCCTAACCCTAACTCTAACCCTAACCCTAACCCTAACCCTAACCCTAAACCTAACACTAACCTTAACCCTAACCATAACCCTAACCCTAACTGTAACGCAAACCTAACAATAACACTAACCGTAACCCTAACACTAACCCTAACGCAAACCTAACCCTAACCCTATCCATAACCCTTACACAACCGAAATCTAAACCAAACCCAAACCCGAAACCTAACATTAACCCTAACACTAACATAACCCTAACCCTAAACCTAACCCTACCCTAAACCTAACCCTAACCCTAACCCTAACCCTAACCCTAAACATAACGAAAACCCTAACGCAAACCTAACCCTAACTCTAATCCTAACCCTATCGCAAAACTAACCCTAACCTAAACCTAACACTAACCCTAACGCAAACCTAACCCTAACACTAACCCTAACCATAACACTAACCCTACCCTTAATAGAAACCTAACCCTAACCCTAACCCAAAACCTAAACCTAACGCAAACGTAACACTAACCCTAACCCTAAACCTAACCCTAACGCATACCTAACCCTAACCCTTACCCTAACCCTAACGCAAACCTAACCTTTTACCTAACCCTAACCCTAACCCAAACCCTAATCCTAACCCTAACCCTAACCGTAACCTAACCCTAACCCTAACCTTAACCATAACCTAACCCTAACCCTAACCCTAAACCTAACCCAAACCAATCCTAACCCTAACCCTAACCCTAAAACAAACCTAACCCTAACCCTAACCCTAACCCTAACACAACCTAAACCTAAACCTAACACTAACTCGAAAACTAACATTAACCCTAACCCTAACCCTAACGCTAACCCTAACCCTAACCCTAACACTAACCCTAACCGTAACCTAACCCTAACCCTAAAACAAACCTAAACCTAACCCTAAACCTAACCCTAAACCTAATCCTAACCCTAACCCTGACGCAAACCTAACCCTAACACTAACACTAACCCTAACCCTAACCCTAACCCTAACGGAAACCTAACCCTAACCCTAACCCTAACCCTAACACATCCTAAACCTAAATTTAACCGTAACTCGAAAACTAACATTAACCCTAACGCTCACCTAACCCTAAACCTAACCCTAACCCTAACCCTACCCTAACCCTAACCCTAAACCTAACTCTAACCCTAAACCTAACGAAAACCCTAACGCAAACCTAATCCAAACACTAACCCTAACCCTATCGCAAACCTAACCCTTACCCTAACCCAACCCTAAACCTAAACCTAACCCTAAGCCTAAACTTAACCCTAACCCTAACCCTAACCCTAACCCTAACCCTAACGCAAACCTAACCCTAACCCTAACATTAACCCTAACCCTAACCCTAACCCTAAACCTAACCCTAACCCTAACCCTAACCCTAACCCTAACCCTAAACCTAAACTTAACACTAACCCTAACCATAACCCTAACCCTAACGGAAACCTAACCGTAACCCTAACATTAACCCTAACCCTAACCCTAAACCTAACCCTAACCCTAACCCTAACGCAAACCTAACCATAACCATAACCCTAACCCTAACCCTAACGCAAACCTAACCCTAAACCTAACCCTAACCATACTCCTAACCCTAAACCTAACCCTAACCCTAACAGAAACCTAACCAAATACAAACCCTAACCCTAATCCTAAACCTAACACAAACCTAACACTAAACCTAACCCTAAACCTAACCCTAACCATAACGCAAACCTAACCCTAACCCTAACCCTAACCCTAACCCTAACGCAAACCTAACCCTAACCCTAACATTAACCCTAACCCTAACCCTAACCCTAAACCTAACCCTAACCATAACCCTAACGCAAACCTAACCCTAAACCTAACCCTAACCCTAACCCTAACCCTAAACCTAACCCTAACCCTAAAGGAAACCAAACCCTAACCCTAACCCTAAGCCTAACCCTAACCCTATCGCAAACCTAACACTAACCCTAAACCTAAACTTAACCCTAACCCTAACGCAAACCTAACCCTAACCCTAACACTAACCCTAACCTTAACACTAATGCAAAGCTAACCCTAACCCTAACCCTAACCCTAACCCTAACGCATACCTAACACTAACACTTAACTTATCCCTAAGGCAAACCTAACCCTAAACCTAACCCTAGCCCTAACCTAACCCTAACCCTAACCCTAACCCTAACCCTAACCCTACCTAACCCTAACCCTAATCCTAACCCTAACCTAACACTAACCCTAACCCTAACCCTAACCCAAATCCTAATGCAAACCTAACCCTAACCCTAACCCTATCGCAAACCTAACCCTAACCCTAACCCAAAGCAAACCTAACCCTAACCCTAACCCTAAACCTAATCCTAAACCTAACCCTTACGCAAACCTAACCCTAACCCTAACCTAACCCTAACCCTAAACATAACCCTAAACATAATGAAAACCCTTACGCAAACCTAACCAAAACACTAACCCTAACCCTATCGCAAACCTAACCCTAACCCTAACCCTAACCCTAACCCTAACCCTAACCCTAAACCTAAACTTAACACTAACCCTATCCCTAACCCTAACCCTAACGCAAACCTAACCGTAACCCTAACATTAACCCTAACCCTAACCCTAACCCTAAACCTAACCCTAACCCTAACCCTAACGCAAACTTAACCATAACCATAACCCTAACCCTAACCCTAACGCAAACCTAACCCTAAACCTAACCCTAACCATACTCCTAACCCTAAACCTAACCCTAACCCTAACAGAAACCTAACCATATACCAAACCCTAACCCTAACCCTAAACCTAACACAAACCTAACACTAAACCTAACCTTAAACCTAACCCTAACCCTAACGCAAACCTAACCCTAACCCTAACCCTAACCCTAACACTAACACTAACGCAAAGCTAACCCTAACCCTAACCATAACCCTAACACAACCTAAATCTAAACCTTACCCAAACCCGAAACCTAACATTAACCCTAACCCTAACCTAACCCTAACCCTAACCCTAACCCTATCCTAACCCTAACCCTAACCCTAACCCTAACCCTAACCCTAACCCCAAACCTAACGAAAACCCTAACGCAAATCTAACCCTAACCCTAACCCTAACCCTATGGCAACCCTAACCCTAACCCTAAACCTCAACCTAACCCTAACCCTAACCCTAACCCTAACCCTAACCCTAACCCTAACCCTAACCCTAACCCTAACAGAAACCTAAACCTAACCCTTACCCTAACCCTAAACCTAACGCAAACCTGACACTAACCATAACCCTAACTGTAACCCTAACCCTAACGCAAACCTAACCCTAACCGTAACCCTAACCCTACCCCTAACAGATAACTAAACCTAACCCTAACCCTAACACTAAACCTAACGCAAACGTAACACTAACCCTAACCCTAAACCTAACCCTAACGCATACCTAACCCTAACCCTTACCCTAACCCTAACCCTAACCTAACACTAACCGTAACCCTAACCCTAACATAACCCTAACCCTAACCCTAACCCTAACCCTACCCCTAACCCTAACCCTATCGCAACCCTAACCCTAACCCTAAACCTCACCCTAAACCTAACCCGAACGCAAACCTAACCCTAAACCTACACCCTAAAACAAACGTAACCCTAACCCTAACCCTAAACCTAATCCTAACACTAACCCTTACGCAAACCTAACCCTTAACCTAACCATAACCCTAACCCTAACCGTAACGCAAACCTAACAATAACACTAACCCTAAACCTAACCGTAACGCAAACCTAACCCTAACCCTAACCCTAACCCAAACCCTAACCCTAACCCTAGCCCTAACCCTAACATTAACCCTAATCCTACCCTAACCCTAACCCTAACCCTAACACTAACCCTATCGCAACCCTAACCCTAACCCTAAACCTAACCCGAACGCCAACCTAACCGTAACCCTAACCCTAACCCTAACCTTACCCTAACCCTAACCCTAACAGAAACCTAAGCCTAACCCTTACCCTAACCCTAACCCTAACCCTAACCCTAACCCTATCCCTAAACCTAACACTAACCTTAACCCTAACCATAACCCTAACCCTAACAGTAACGCAAAACTAACAATAACACTAACCGTAACCCTAACACTAACCCTAACGCAAACCTAACCCTAACCCTAACCATAACCCTAACACAACCTAAATCTAAACCTAACCCAAACCCGAAACCTAACATTAACCCTAACCCTAACATAACCCTAACCCTAAACCTAACCCTACCCTAACCCTAACCCTAACCCTAACCCTAAACATAACGAAAACCCTAACGCAAACCTAACCCTAACTCTAATCCTAACCCTATCGCAAAATTAACCCTAACCTAAACCTAACCTTACCCTAACGCAAACCTAACCCTAACACTAACCCTAACCCTAACCCTAACCCTAACGCATACCTAACCCTAACCCTTACCCTAACCCTAACGCAAACCTAACCTTTAACCTAACCCTAACCCTAACCCTAACCCTAATCCTAACCCTAACCCTAACCGTAACCTAACCCTAACCCTAACCTAACCCTAACCCTAACCCTAACCCAAACCAATCCTAACCCTAACCCTAACCCTAAAACAAACCTAACCCTAACCCTAACCCTAACCCTAAACCTAATCCTAACCCTAACCCTGACGCAAACCTAACCCTAACCATAACCGTAACCCTAACCATAACCGTAACGCAAACCTAACACTAACACTAACACTAACACTAACCCTAACCCTAACCCTAACCCTTACACAACCTAAAGCTAAACCTAACCCTAACTCGAAAACCAACATTAACACTAACCCTAACCTAACCCAAACCATAAACCTAACCCTAACCCTACCCTAACCCTAACCCTAACCCTAACCCTAACCCTAACCCTAACCCTAACCCTAAACCTAACGAAAACCCTTACGCAAACCTAACCCAAACACTAACCCTAACCCTATCGCAAACCTAACCCTAACCCTAACCCTAACCCTAACCCTAACCCTAACCCTAACCCTAACCTAACCCTAACCCTAACCCTAACCCTAACCCTAAGCCTAAACTTAACCCTAAACCTAACGCAAACCTAACCCTAACCCTAACCCAAACCCTAACACTAAGGCAAAGCTAACCCTAATCCTAACCCTAACCCTAACCCTAACGCATACTTAACCCTAACCCTTACCCTAACCCTAACGCAAACCTAACCCTAAACCTAACCCTAACCCTAACCCTAACCCTAACCCTAACCGTAACCTAACCCATACCTAACCCTAACCCTAACCTAACCCTAACCCTAACCCTAAACCTAACCCTAAGCCTAACCGTAACCCTAACTCTAACCCTAACCCTAACCCTAACCCTAAACCTAACGAAAACTCTAACGCAAACCTAACCCTAACCCTAACCGTAACCCTATCGTAAACCTAACACTAACACTAAACCAAACCCTAACCCTAACCCTAACCCTAACCTAACCCTAACTCTAACCCTAACCAGAAACATAAACCTAACCCTAACCCTAACCTTAACACTAACCCTAACACTAAGGCAAAGCTAACCCTAACCCTAACTCTAAAACTAACGCATACCTAACCCTAACCCTTACCGTAACCCTAACGCAATCCTAACCCTAAACCTAACCCTAACCCTAACCCTAACCCTAACCCTAACCCTAACCCTAACCTAACCCTCACCCTAACCCTAACCCTGACCTTAACCCTAACCCTAACCCTAAACGTAACCTAACCCTCACCCTAACCCTAACCCTAACCCTAACCGTAACCCTAACGCAGACCTAACCCTAACCCTAACCCTAAACCTAAAGCAAACCTAACCCTATCTCTAACCCTAACCCTAACCCTAACCCTAACGCATACCTAACACTAACACTTAACTTATCCCTAAGGCAAACCTAACCCTAAACCTAACCCTAGCCCTAAGCTAACCCTAGCGCTAACCCTAACCCTAACCGTAACCCTAACCCTAACCCTACCTAACCCTAACCCTAACCCTAACCCTAATCCTAATGCAAACCTAACCCTAACCCTAACCCTAAAACAAACCTAACCCTAACCCTAACCCTAACCCTAATCCTAATGCAAACCTAACCCTAACCCTAACCCTAAAACAAACCTAACCCTAAACCTAACCCTAAACCTAATCCTAACCCTAACACTTACGCAAACCTAACCCTAACCCTAAACATAACCCTAACCCTAACCATAACGCAAACATAACAATAACCCTAACCCTAACCCAAACCCTAACCCTAACCCTAACCCTAACCCTAACAGAAACCTAACCCTAACCCTAACCCTAACCCTAAACCTAACGCAAACCTAACACTAACCCTAACCCTAAACCTAACCCTAACCCTAAAGCAAACCTAACCCTAACCCTAACCCTAACCCTAAACATAACACTAAGGCAAAGCTTACCCTAACCCTACCCCTAAACCTAACGCATACCTAACCCTAACCCTTACCGTAACCCTAACGCAAACCTAACTCTAAGCCTATCCCTAACCCTAAGCCTAACCCTAACCCTAACCCTAACCGTAACCTAACCCTAACCCTAACCCTAACCCTAACCTAACCCTAAACCTAACCCTAACCCTAACCCTAACCCTAACCCTATCGCAAACCTAACACTAACCCTAATCCTAACCCTAACCCTAACCCTAACACAAACCTAACCCTAACCCTAACCCTAAACCTAACCCGAACCCTAACGCAAACCCTAACAGAAACGTTACCCTAACCCTAAACCTAACCCTTAACCTAACGCAAACCTAACACTAACCATAACCCTAAACCTAACCCTAACATTAACGCAAACCTAACCCTAATCATAACCCTAACCCAAACCCTAACACTAACGCAAAGCTAACCCTTACCATAACCCTAACACTAACCCTAACACATACCTAAACCTAACCCTTACCCTAACCCTAACGCAAACCTAACCCTAAACCTAACCCTACCCCTAACATTACCCTAACCCTAACGCTAACCCTAACCGTAACCTAACACTAACCCTAACCCAAACCCTAACGTAACCCTAACCCTAACCCTAACGCAAAACTAACCCTAACCCTAACCCTAAAACAAACCTAACCCTAACCATAACCCTAACCCTAACCCAACCTAAACCTAAACCTAACACTAACTCGAAAATTAACATTAACCCTAACCCTAACCCTAACGCTAACCCTAACCCTAACCCTAACCCTAACCGTAACCTAACCCTAACCCTAACCATAACCCTAACCTAACCCTAACCCTAACCCTAACCCTAACCCTAACCCTAACCCTAACGCAAACCTAACCCTAACCCTAACCCTAAAACAAACCTAAACCTAACCCTAAACCTAACCCTAAACCTAATCCTAACCCTAACCCTGACGCAAACCTAACCCTAACATTAACACTAACCCTAACCCTAACACTAACCCTAACGGAAACCTAACCCTAACCCTAACCCTAACCCTAACACATCCTAAACCTAAATTTAACCGTAACTCGAAAACTAACATTAACCCTAACGCTCACCTAACCCTAAACCTAACCCTAACCCTAACCCTACCCTAACCCTAACCCTAAACCTAACTCTAACCCTAAACCTAACGAAAACCCTAACGCAAACCTAATCCAAACACTAACCCTAACCCTATCGCAAACCTAACCCTAACCCTAACCCAACACTAAACCTAAACCTAACCCTAACCCTAACCTTAACCCTAACACTAACCCTAACCTTAACCCTAACCCTAACGCAAACCTAACCCTAACCCTAACATTAACCCTAACCCTAACCCTAAACCTAACCCTAACCCTAACCCTATCGCAAACCTAACCCTAACGCTAACCCTAACCATAACCCTAACGCAAAACTAACCCTAAACCTAACCCTAACCCTAACCCTAACCCTAAACCTAACCCTAACCCTAACAGAAACCTAACCCTAACCCTAACCCTAAGCCTAACCCTAACCCTATCGCAAACCTAACACTAACCCTAACCCTAAACCTAACCCTAACCCTAACGCAAACCTAACCCTAACCCTAACCCTAAAACAAACCTAACCCTAACACTAAACCTATCCCTAAACCTAATCCTAACCCTACCCTGACACAAACCTAACCCTAAACATAACCATAACCCTAACCTTAACCATAACGCAAAACTAACCCAAACACTAACACTAACCCTAACCCTAACCCTAACCCTAACCGTAACCCTAACGCATACCTATCAATAACACTTACCCTAACCCTAACGCAAACCTAACCCTAAACCTAACCCTAATCCTAACCCTAACCCTAACCTAACCCTAAACCTAACCCTAACCCTAACCCTAACCCTAACCCTAACCCTAACCCTAACCTAACCCTCACCCTAACCCTAACCCTAACCCTAACCCTAACCCTAAATGTAACCTAACCCTCACCCTAACCCTAACACTAACCCTAACCGTAACCCTAACGCAAACCTAACCCTAACCCTAACCCTAACCCTAACACTAACCCTAACGCAAACCTAACCCTAACTCTAACCCTAACCCTAACACTAACACTAACACTAACGCAAAGCTAACCCTAACCCTAACCCTAAACCTAACCGTAACCCTAACGCATACCTAAACATAACACTTACCCTAACCCTAACGCAAACCTAACCCTAAACCTAACCCTAACCCTAACCCTAACCCTAACGCAAACCTAACCCTAACCCTAACCCTAAAACAAACCTAAACCTAACCCTAAACCTAACCCTAAACCTAATCCTAACCCTAACCCTGACGCAAACCTAACCCTAACACTAACACTAACCCTAACCCTAACCCTAACCCTAACGGAAACCTAACCCTAAACCTAACCCTAACCCTAACACATCCTAAACCTAAATTTAACCGTAACTCGAAAACTACCATTAACCCTAACGCTCACCTAACCCTAAACGTAACCCTAACCATAACCCTACCCTAACCCTAACCCTAAACCTAACTCTAACCCTAAACCTAACGAAAACCCTAACGCAAACCTAATCCAAACACTAACCCTAACCCTATCGCAAACCTAACCCTAACCCTAACCCAACCCTAAACCTAAACCTAACCCTAACCCTAACCTTAACCCTAACCCTATCCCTAACACTAACCCTAACCCTAACCCTAACGCAAACCTAACCCTAACCCTAACATTAACCCTAACCCTAACCCTAACCCTAAACCTAACCCTAAACCTAACCCTATCGCATACCTAACCCTAACCCTAACCCTAACACAAACCTAACCCTAACCCTAACACTAACCCTAACCCTAACCCTAACGCTAACCCTAAGAGAAACGTTACCCTAACCCTAAACCTAACCCTAAACCTAACGCAAACCTAACCCTAACCCTAAACCTAAATCTAAACCTAACCTTAACGCAAGACTAACCCTAACCATAAACCTAACCCAAACCCTAACACTAACGCAAAGCTAACCCTTACCATAACCCTAACCTAACGCTAACACATACCTAACCCTAAACCTTACCCTAACCCTAACGCAAACCTACCCTAAACCTAACCCTAACCCTAACATTACCCTAACCCTAACCCTAAAACAAACCTAACCCTAACCCTAAACCAACCCTAAACCTAATCCTAACCCTACCCTGACGCAAACCTAACCCTAAACATAACCATAACCCTAACCTTAACCGTAACGCAAAACTAACCCTAACACTAACACTAACCCTAACCCTAACCTAACCCTCACCCTAACCCTAACCCTAACCCTAACCGTAACCCTAACGCAAACCTAACCCTAACCCTAACCCTAACCCTAACCCTAACGCAAACCTAACCCTTACTCTAACCCTAACCCTAACACTAACCCTAACACTAACGCAAAGCTAACCCTAACCCTAACCCTAACCCTAACTTTAACCCTAACGCATACCTAACCATAAAACTTACCCTAACCCTAACGCAAACCTAACCCTAAACCTAACCCTAACCCTAACCCTAACCCTAACCTAACCCTAACCCTAACCCTAACCCTAACCAAACCCTAACCCTAACTTTAACCCTAAACCTAACCCTAAACCTAACCCTAACCCTAACGCAAACCTAACCCTAACCCTAAAACAAACCTAACCCTAACCCTAACCCTAAACCTAATCCTAACCCTAACCCTTACGCAAACCTAACCCTAACCCTAACCATAACCCTAACCCTATCCATAACGCAAACCTAACAATGACACTAACCCTAACCCTAACCCTAACGCTAACCCTAACAGAAACGTTACCCTAACCCTAAACCTAACCCTAAACCTAACGCAAACCTAACACTAACCCTAACCCTAAACCTAACCCTAACCTTAACGCAAACCTAACCCTAACCATAACCCTAACCCAAACCCTAACACTAACGCAAAGCTAACCCTTACCATAACCCTAACCCTAACCCTAACACATACCTAACCCTAACCCTTACCCTAACCCTAACGCAAACCTAACCGTAAACCTAACCCTAACCCTAACATTACCCTAACCCTAACCCTAACCCTAACCGTAACCTAACCCTAACCCTAACCCAAACCCTAACGTAACCCTAACCCTAACCCTAACCCTAACCCTAACGCAAAACTAACCCTAACCATAACCCTAAAACAAACCTAACCCTAACCCTAACCCTAACCCTAACACAACCTAAACATAAACCTAACACTAACTCGAAAACTAACATTAACCCTAACCCTAACCCTAACGCTAAACCTAACCCTAACCCTAACCCTAACCATAACCTAACCCTAACCCTAACCCTAACCCTAACCTAACCCTAACCCTAACCCTAACCCAAACCCTAACGCAAACCTAACCCTAACCCTAACCCTAAAACAAACCTAAACCTAACCCTAAACCTAATCCTAACCCTAACCCTGACGCAAACCTAACCCTCACACTAACACTAACCCTAACCCTAACCCTAACCCTAACGCAAACCTAACCCTAACACTAACCCTAACTCTAACACATCCTAAACCTAAATTTAACCGTAACTCGAAAACTAACATTAACCCTAACGCTCACCTAACCCTAAACCTAACCCTAACCCTAACCCTACCCTAACCCTAACCCTAAACCTAACTCTAACCCTAAACCTAACGAAAACCGTAACGCAAACCTAATCCAAACACTAATCCTAACCCTATCGCAAACCTAACCCTAACCCTAACCCAACCCTAAACCTAAACCTAACCCTAACCCTAACCTTAACCCTAACCCTATCCCTAACCCTAACCCTAACCCTAACGCAAACCTAACCCTAACCCTAACATTAACCCTAACCCTAACCCTAACCCTAAACCTAACCCTAACCCTAACCCTATCGCAAACCTAATCCTAACATAACCCTAACACAAACCTAACCCTAACCCTAACCCTAAACCTAGCACTAACCCTAACGCTAACCCTAACAGAAACGTAACCCTAACCCTAAACCTAACCCTAAACCTAACGCAAACCTAACCCTAACCCTAACCCTAAATCTAAACCTAACCTTAACGCAAACCTAACCCTAACCATAACCCTAACCCAAACCCTAACACTAACGCAAAGCTAACCCTTACCATAACCCTAACCCTAACCGTAACACATACCTAACCCTAACCCTTACCCTAACCCTAACGCAAACCTACCCTAAACCTAACCCTAACCCTAACATTACCCTAACCCTAACCCTAACCCTAACCGTAACCTAACCCTAACCCTAACCCAAACCCTAATGTAACCCTAACCCTAAGCCTAACTCTAACCCTAACCCTAACGCAAAACTAACCCTAACCCTTACCCTAAAACAAACCTAAACCTAACCCTAACCCTAACCCTTACACAACCTAAACCTAAACCTAACACAAACTCGAAAACTAACATTAACCCTAACCCTAACGCTAACCCTAACCCTAACCCTAACCCTAACCCTAACCGTAACCTATCCCTAACCTTAACCCTAACCCTAACCTAACCCTAACCCTAACCCTAACCCTAACCCTAACCCTATCCCTAACGCAAACCTAACCCTAACCCTAACCCTAAAAGAAACCTAAACCTAACCCTAAACCTAACCCTAAACCTAATCCTAACCCTAACCCTGACGCAAACCTAACCCTAACACTAACACTAACCCTAACCCTAACCCTAACCCTAACCCTATCAGAAACCTAACCCTAACCCTAACCCTAACCCTAACACATCCTAAACCTAAATTTAACCGTAAATCGAAAAGTAACATTAACCCTAACGCTCACCTAACCCTAAAACTAACCCTAACCCTAACCCTACCCTAACCCTAACCCTAACCCTAACCCTAACCCTAACCCTAACCCAACCCTAAACCTAACCCTAACCCTAACGCAAACCTAACCATAACCCTAACATTAACCCTAACCCTAACCCTAACCCTAAACCTAACCCTAACCCTAACCCTAACACAAACCTAACCCTAACCCTAACCCTAACCAAAACCCTAACGCAAACCTAACCCTAAACCTAACCCTAACCCTAACCCTAACCATAAACCTAACCCTAACCCTAACCCTAAAC
>NC_142516.1:85900000-85905000 GCF_057876585.1 Rhinolophus sinicus
CTAAACCTAACTCTAACCCTAAACCTAACGAAAACCCTAACGCAAACCTAATCCAAACACTAACCCTAACCCTATCGCAAACCTAACCCTAACCCTAACCCAACCCTAAACCTAAACCTAACCCTAACCCTAACCTTAACCCTAACCCTAACCCTAACCCTAACCCTAACCCTAACCCTAACGCAAACCTAACCCTAACCCTAACATTAACCCTAACCCTAACCGTAACCCTAAACCTAACCCTAACCCTAACCCTATCGCAAACCTAACCCTAACCCTAACCCTAACACAAACCTAACCCTAACCCTAACCCTAAACCTAACCCTAACCCTAACGCTAACCCTAACAGAAACGTTACCCTAACCCTAAACCTAACCCTAAACCTAACGCAAACCTAACCCTAACCCTAACCCTAAACCTAACCCTAACCTTAACGCAAACCTAACCCTAACCATAACCCTAACCCAAACCCTAACACTAACGCAAAGCTAACCCTTACCATAACCCTAACCCTAACCCTAACACATACCTAACCCTAACCCTTACACTAACCCTAACGCAAACCTACCCTAAACCTAACCCTAACCCTAACATTACCCTAACCCTAACCCTAACCCTAACCGTAACCTAACCCTAACCCTAACCCAAACCCTAATGTAACCCTAACCCTAACCCTAACCCTAACCCTAACCCTAACGCAAAACTAACCCTAACCCTTACCCTAAAACAAACCTAACCCTAACCCTAACCCTAACCCTAACAAAACCTAAACCTAAACCTAACACTAACTCGAAAACTAACATTAACCCTAACCCTAAACCTAACGCTAACCCTACCCCTAACCCTAACACTAACCCTAACCGTAACCTAACCCTAACCCTAACCCTAACCCTAACCTAACCCTAACCCTAACCCTAACCCTAACCCTAACCCTATCCCTAACGCAAATCTAACCCTAACCCTAACCCTAAAACAAACCTAAACCTAACCCTAAACCTAACCCTAAACCTAATCCTAACCCTAACCCTGACGCAAACCTAACCCTAACACTAACACTAACCCTAACCCTAACCCTAACCCTAACGGAAACCTAACCCTAACCCTAACCCTAACCCTAACACATCCTAAACCTAAATTTAACCGTAACTCGAAAACTAACATTAACCCTAACGCTCACCTAACCCTAAACCTAACCCTAACCCTAACCCTACCCTAACCCTAACCTTAACCCTAAACCTAACTCTAACCCTAAACCTAACGAAAACCCTAACGCAAACCTAATCCAAACACTAACCCTAACCCTATCGCAAACCTAACCCTAACCCTAACCCAACCCTAAACCTAAACCTAACCCTAAACCTAACCTTAACCCTAACCCTAACCCTAACCCTAACCCTAACCCTAACCCTAACGCAAACCTAACCCTAACCCTAACATTAACCCTAACCCTAACCCTAACCCTAAACTTAACCCTAACCCTAACCCTAACACAAACCTAACCCTAACCCTAACACTAACCATAACCCTAACGCAAATCTAACCCTAAACCTAACCCTAACTCTAACCCTAACCCTAAACCTAACCCTAACCCTGACCCTAAACCTAACCCTAACCCTAATGCAAACCTAACCCTAACCCTAACCCTAACCCTAACCTTAACACTAACGCAAAGCTAACCCTAACCCTAACCCTAACCATAACACTAAGGCAAAGCTAACCCTAACCCTAACCCTAAACCTAACGCATACCTAACCCTAACCCTTACCGTAACCCTAACGAAACCTAACTCTAAGCCTAACCCTAACCCTAAGCCTAACCCTAACACTAACGCAAAGCTAACCCTAACCCTAACCCTAAAACAAATCTAAACCTAACCCTAAACCAACCCTAAACCTAATCCTAACCCTACCCTGACGCAAACCTAACCCTAAACATAACCATAACCCTAACCTTAACCGTAACGCAAAACTAATCCTAACACTAACACTAACCATAACCCTAACCCTAACCCTAACCGTAACCCTAACGCATACCTAACCATAACACTTACCCTAACCCTAACGCAAACCTAACCCTAAACCTAACCCTAATCCTAACCCTAACCCTAACCTAACCCTAAACCTAACCTAACCCTAACCCTAACCCTAACCCTAACCCTAACCCTAACCCTAACCTAACCCTCACCCTCACCCTAACCCTAACCCTAACCCTAACCCTAAACGTAACCTAACCCTCACCCTAACCCTAACCCTAACCCTAACCGTAACCCTAACGCAAACCTAACTTAAACCCTAACCCTAAACCTAACCCTAACGCAAACCTAACCCTAACTCTAACCCTAACCCTAACACTAACCCTAACACTAACGCAAAGCTAACCATAACCCTAACCCTAACCCTAACCGTAACCCTAACGCATACCTAACCATAACATTTACCCTAACCCTAACGCAAACCTAACCCTAAACCTAACCCTAACCCTAACCCTAACCCTAACCTAACCCTAACCCTAACCCTAACCCTAACCTAACCCTAACCCTAACTTTAACCCTTAACCTAACCCTAACCCTAACCCTAACCCTAACGCAAACCTAACCCTAACCCTAACCCTAAAACAAACCTAACCCTAACCCTAACCCTAAGCCTAATCCTAACCCTAACCCTTACGCAAACCTAACCCTAACCCTAACCATAACCCTAACCCTATCCATAACGCAAACCTAACAATGACACTAACTCTAACCCTAACCCTAACCCTAACGCAAACCTAACCCTAACCTTAACCCTAACCCTATCGCAAACCTAACCCTAACCCTAATCCTAACCCTAACCCTAACCCTAACACAAAACTAACCCTAACCCTAACCCTAAACCTAACCCTAACCTTAACGCAAACCTAACCCTAACCATAACCCTAACCCAAACCCTAACACTAACGCAAAGCTAACCCTTACCATAACCTTAACCCTAACCCTAACACATACCTAACCCTAACCCTTACCCTAACCCTAACGCAAACCTAACCCTAAACCTAACCCTAACCCTAACATTACACTAACCCTAACCCTAACCCTAACGGTAACCTAACCCTAACCCAAACCCTAACGTAACCCTAACCCTAACCCTAACCCTAACCCTAACCCTAACGCAAAACTAACCCTAACCCTAACCCTAACCCTAACACAAGCTAAACCTAAACCTAACACTAACTCGAAAACTAACATTAACCCTAACCCTAACCCTAACACTAACCCTAACCCTAACCCTAACCCTAACGCAAACCTAACCCTAACCCTAACCCTAAAACAAACCTAAACCTAACCCTAAACCTAACCCTTACCTAATCCTAACCCTAACCCTGACGAAAACCTAACCCTAACACTAACACTAACACTAACCCTAACCCTAACCCTAACGGAAACCTAACCCTAACCCTAACCCTAAACCTAACACATCCTAAACCTAAATTTAACCGTAACTCGAAAACTAACATTAACCCTAACGCTCACCTAACCCTAAACCTAACCCTAACCCTAACCATAACCTAACCCTAACCCTAAACCTAACTCTAACCCTAAACCTAACGAAAACCCTAACGCAAACCTAATCCAAACACTAACCCTAACCCTATCGCAAACCTAACCCTAACCCTAACCCAACCCTAAACCTAAACCTAACCCTAACCCTAACCTTAACCCTAACCCTAACCCTAACCCTAACCCTAACCCTAACGCAAACCTAACCCTAACCCTAACATTAACCCTAACCCTAACGCTAACCCTAAACCTAACCCTAAGCCTAACCCTATCGCAAACCTAACCCTAACCCTAACCCTAACACAAACCTAACCCTAACCCTAACCCTAAACCTAAACCTAACCCTAACGCTAACTCTAACAGAAACGTTACCCTAACCCTAAACCTAACCCTAAACCTAACGCAAACCTAACCCTAACCCTAACCCTAAACCTAACCCTAACCTTAACGCAAACCTAACCCTAACCATAACCCTAACCCAAACCCTAACACTAACGCAAAGCTAACCCTTACCCTAACCCTAACCCTAACCCTAACCCTAACCCTAACGCAAACCTAACCCTAACCCTAACATTAACCCTAACCCTAACGCTAACCCTAAACCTAACCCTAACCCTAACCCTATCGCAAACCTAACCCTAACCCTAACCCTAACACAAACCTAACCCTAACCCTAACCCTAAACCTAAACCTAACCCTAACGCTAACTCTAACAGAAACGTTACCCTAACCCTAAACCTAACCCTAAACCTAACGCAAACATAACCCTAACCCTAACCCTAAACCTAACCCTAACCTTAACGCAAACCTAACCCTAACCATAACCCTAACCCAAACCATAACACTAACGCAAAGCTAACCCTTACCATAACCCTAACCCTAACCATAACACATACCTAATCCTAACCCTTACCCTAACCCTAACGCAACCTACCCTAAACCTAACCCTAACCCTAACATTACCCTAACCCTAACCCTAACCCTAACCGTAACCTAACCCTAACCCTAACACAAACCCTAATGTAACCCTAACCCTAACCCTAACTCTAACCCTAACCCTAACGCAAAACTAACCCTAACCCTTACCCAAAACAAACCTAACCCTAACCCTAACCCTAACCCTAACACAACCTAAACCGAAACCTAACACTAACTCGAAAACTAACATTAACCCTAACCCTAACCCTAACCCTAACCCTAACCCTAACCCTAACCCTAACCCTAACGCAAACCTAACCCTAACCCTAACCCTAAAACAAACCTAAACCTAACCCTAAACCTAACCCTTACCTAATCCTAACCCTAACCCTGACGCAAACCTAACCCTAACACTAACACTAACACTAACCCTAACCCTAACCCTAACGGAAACCTAACCCTAACCCTAACCCTAAACCTAACACATCCTAAACCTAAATTTAACCGTAACTCGAAAACTAACATTAACCCTAACGCTCACCTAACC
>NC_142516.1:85912500-85915000 GCF_057876585.1 Rhinolophus sinicus
CGTAACCTAACCCTAACCCTAACCCTAACCCTAACCTAAACCTAACCCTAACCCTAACCCTAACCCTAACCCTATCCCTAACGCAAATCTAACCCTAACCATAACCCTAAAACAAACTTAAACCTAACCCTAAACCTAACCCTAAACCTAATCCTAACCCTAACCCTGACGCAAACCTAACCCTAACACTAACACTAACCCTAACCCTAACCCTAACCCTAACGGAAACCTAACCCTAACCCTAACCCTAACCCTAACACATCCTAAACCTAAATTTAACCGTAACTCGAAAACTAACATTAACCCTAACGCTCACCTAACCCTAAACCTAACCCTAACCCTAACCCTACCCTAACCCTAACCTTAACCCTAAACCTAACTCTAACCCTAAACCTAACGAAAACCCTAACGCAAACCTAATCCAAACACTAACCCTAACCCTATCGCAAACCTAACCCTAACCCTAACCCAACCCTAAACCTAAACCTAACCCTAAACCTAACCCTAACCCTAACCCTAACCCTAAACTTAACCCTAACCCTAACCCTAACACAAACCTAACCCTAACCCTAACCCTAACCATAACCCTAACGCAAACCTAACCCTAAACCTAACCCTAACCCTAACCCTAACCCTAAACCTAACCCTAACCCTGACCCTAAACCTAACCCTAACCCTAATGCAAACCTAACCCTAACCCTAACCCTAACCCTAACCTTAACACTAACGCAAAGCTAACCCTAACCCTAACCCTAACCATAACACTAAGGCAAAGCTAACCCTAACCCTAACCCTAAACCTAACGCATACCTAACCCTAACCCTTACCGTAACCCTAACGAAACCTAACTCTAAGCCTAACCCTAACCCTAAGCCTAACCCTAACACTAACGCAAAGCTAACCCTAACCCTAACCCTAAAACAAATCTAAACCTAACCCTAAACCAACCCTAAACCTAATCCTAACCCTACCCTGACGCAAACCTAACCCTAAACATAACCATAACCCTAACCTTAACCGTAACGCAAAACTAATCCTAACACTAACACTAACCATAACCCTAACCCTAACCCTAACCGTAACCCTAACGCATACCTAACCATAACACTTACCCTAACCCTAACGCAAACCTAACCCTAAACCTAACCCTAATCCTAACCCTAACCCTAACCTAACCCTAAACCTAACCCTAACCCTAACCCTAACCCTAACCCTAACCCTAACCCTAACCTAACCCTCACCCTCACCCTAACCCTAACCCTAACCCTAAACGTAACCTAACCCTCACCCTAACCCTAACCCTAACCCTAACCGTAACCCTAACGCAAACCTAACTTAAACCCTAACCCTAAACCTAACCCTAACGCAAACCTAACCCTAACTCTAACCCTAACCCTAACACTAACCCTAACACTAACGCAAAGCTAACCATAACCCTAACCCTAACCCTAACCGTAACCCTAACGCATACCTAACCATAACATTTACCCTAACCCTAACGCAAACCTAACCCTAAACCTAACCCTAACCCTAACCCTAACCCTAACCTAACCCTAACCCTAACCCTAACCCTAACCCTAACCCTAACCTAACCCTAACCCTAACTTTAACCCTTAACCTAACCCTAACCCTAACCCTAACCCTAACGCAAACCTAACCCTAACCCTAACCCTAAAACAAACCTAACCCTAACCCTAACCCTAAACCTAATCCTAACCCTAATCCTTACGCAAACCTAACCCTAACCCTAACCATAACCCTAACCCTATCCATAACGCAAACCTAACAATGACACTAACTCTAACCCTAACCCTAACCCTAACGCAAACCTAACCCTAACCTTAACCCTAACCCTATCGCAAACCTAACCCTAACCCTAATCCTAACCCTAACCCTAACCCTAACACAAACCTAACCCTAACCCTAACCCTAAACCTAACCCTAACCCTAACGCTAACCCTAACAGAAACGTTACCCTAACCCTAAACCTAACCCTAAACCTAACGCAAACCTAACTCTAACCCTAACCCTAAACCTAACCCTAACCTTAACGCAAACCTAACCCTAACCATAACCCTAACCCAAACCCTAACACTAACGCAAAGCTAACCCTTACCATAACCTTAACCCTAACCCTAACACATACCTAACCCTAACCCTTACCCTAACCCTAACGCAAACCTAACCCTAAACCTAACCCTAACCCTAACATTACACTAACCCTAACCCTAACCCTAACGGTAACCTAACCCTAACCCAAACCCTAACGTAACCCTAACCCTAACCCTAACCCTAACCCTAACCCTAACCCTAACGCAAAACTAACCCTAACCCTAACCCTAACACAAGCTAAACCTAAACCTAACACTAACTCGAAAACTAACATTAACCCTAACCCTAACCCTAACCCTAACCCTAACCCTAACGCAAACCTAACCCTAACCCTAACCCTAAAACAAACCTAAACCTAACCCTAAACCTAACCCTAAACCTAATCCTA
>NC_142516.1:85920000-85930000 GCF_057876585.1 Rhinolophus sinicus
AAACCTAACCCTAACCCTAACGCTAACCCTAACAGAAACGTTACCCTAACCCTAAACCTAACCCTAAACCTAACGCAAACCTAACCCTAACCCTAACCCTAAACCTAACCCTAACCTTAACGCAAACCTAACCCTAACCATAACCCTAACCCAAACCCTAACACTAACGCAAAGCTAACCCTTACCATATCCCTAACCCTAACCCTAACACATACCTAACCCTAACCCTTACCCTAACCCTAAAGCAAACCTATCCTAAACCTAACCCTAACCCTAACATTACCCTAACCCTAACCCTAACCCTAACCGTAACCTAACCCTAACCCTAACCCAAACCCTAATGTAACCCTAACCCTAACCCTAACCCTAACCCTAACCCTAACGCAAAACTAACCCTAACCCTTACCCTAAAACAAACCTAACCCTAACCCTAACCCTAACCCTAAAACAACCTAAACCTAAACCTAACACTAACTCGAAAACTAACATTAACCCTAACCCTAACCCTAACGCTAACCCTACCCCTAACCCTAACACTAACCCTAACCGTAACCTAACCCTAACCCTAACCCTAACCCTAACCTAACCCTAACCCTAACCCTAACCCTAACCCTAACCCTATCCCTAACGCAAATCTAACCCTAACCCTAACCCTAAAACAAACTTAAACCTAACCCTAAACCTAACCCTAAACCTAATCCTAACCCTAACCCTGACGCAAACCTAACCCTAACACTAACACTAACCCTAACCCTAACCCTAACCCTAACGGAAACCTAACCCTAACCCTAACCCTAACCCTAACACATCCTAAACCTAAATTTAACCGTAACTCGAAAACTAACATTAACCCTAACGCTCACCTAACCCTAAACCTAACCCTAACCCTAACCCTACCCTAACCCTAACCTTAACCCTAAACCTAACTCTAACCCTAAACCTAACGAAAACCCTAACGCAAACCTAATCCAAACACTAACCCTAACCCTATCGCAAACCTAACCCTAACCCTAACCCAACCCTAAACCTAAACCTAACCCTAAACCTAACCTTAACCCTAACCCTAACCCTAACCCTAACCCTAACCCTAACCCTAACGCAAACCTAACCCTAACCCTAACATTAACCCTAACCCTAACCCTAACCCTAAACTTAACCCTAACCCTAACCCTAACACAAACCTAACCCTAACCCTAACCCTAACCATAACCCTAACGCAAACCTAACCCTAAACCTAACCCTAACCCTAACCCTAACCCTAAACCTAACCCTAACCCTGACCCTAAACCTAACCCTAACCCTAATGCAAACCTAACCCTAACCCTAACCCTAACCCTAACCTTAACACTAACGCAAAGCTAACCCTAACCCTAACCCTAACCATAACACTAAGGCAAAGCTAACCCTAACCCTAACCCTAAACCTAACGCATACCTAACCCTAACCCTTACCGTAACCCTAACGAAACCTAACTCTAAGCCTAACCCTAACCCTAAGCCTAATCCTAACACTAACGCAAAGCTAACCCTAACCCTAACCCTAAAACAAATCTAAACCTAACCCTAAACCAACCCTAAACCTAATCCTAACCCTACCCTGACGCAAACCTAACCCTAAACATAACCATAACCCTAACCTTAACCGTAACGCAAAACTAATCCTAACACTAACACTAACCATAACCCTAACCCTAACCCTAACCGTAACCCTAACGCATACCTAACCATAACACTTACCCTAACCCTAACGCAAACCTAACCCTAAACCTAACCCTAATCCTAACCCTAACCCTACCCTAACCCTAAACCTAACCCTAACCCTAACCCTAACCCTAACCCTAACCCTAACCCTAACCTAACCCTCACCCTCACCCTAACCCTAACCCTAACCCTAACCCTAAACGTAACCTAACCCTCACCCTAACCCTAACCCTAACCCTAACCGTAACCCTAACGCAAACCTAACTTAAACCCTAACCCTAAACCTAACCCTAACGCAAACCTAACCCTAACTCTAACCCTAACCCTAACACTAACCCTAACACTAACGCAAAGCTAACCATAACCCTAACCCTAACCCTAACCGTAACCCTAACGCATACCTAACCATAACATTTACCCTAACCCTAACGCAAACCTAACCCTAAACCTAACCCTAACCCTAACCCTAACCCTAACCTAACCCTAACCCTAACCCTAACCCTAACCCTAACCCTAACCCTAACCTAACCCTAACCCTAACTTTAACCCTTAACCTAACCCTAACCCTAACCCTAACCCTAACGCAAACCTAACCCTAACCCTAACCCTAAAACAAACCTAACCCTAACCCTAACCCTAAACCTAATCCTAACCCTAATCCTTACGCAAACCTAACCCTAACCCTAACCATAACCCTAACCCTATCCATAACGCAAACCTAACAATGACACTAACTCTAACCCTAACCCTAACCCTAACGCAAACCTAACCCTAACCTTAACCCTAACCCTATCGCAAACCTAACCCTAACCCTAATCCTAACCCTAACCCTAACCCTAACACAAACGTAACCCTAACCCTAACCCTAAACCTAACCCTAACCCTAACGCTAACCCTAACAGAAACGTTACCCTAACCCTAAACCTAACCCTAAACCTAACGCAAACCTAACACTAACCCTAACCCTAAACCTAACCCTAACCTTAACGCAAACCTAACCCTAACCATAACCCTAACCCAAACCCTAACACTAACGCAAAGCTAACCCTTACCATAACCTTAACCCTAACCCTAACACATACCTAACCCTAACCCTTACCCTAACCCTAACGCAAACCTAACCCTAAACCTAACCCTAACCCTAACATTACACTAACCCTAACCCTAACCCTAACGGTAACCTAACCCTAACCCAAACCCTAACGTAACCCTAACCCTAACCCTAACCCTAACCCTAACCCTAACGCAAAACTAACCCTAACCCTAACCCTAACACAAGCTAAACCTAAACCTAACACTAACTCGAAAACTAACATTAACCCTAACCCTAACCCTAACCCTAACCCTAACCCTAACCCTAACCCTAACCCTAACCCTAACCCTAACGCTACTTAACCGTAACCCTAACATTAACCCTAACCCTAACCCTAACCCTAAACCTAACCCTAACCCTAACCCTAACCCTAAACCTAACCCTAACCCTAACAGAAACCTAACCCTAACCCTAAGCCTAACCCTAAACCTATCGCAAACCTAACACTAACCCTAACCCTAAACCTAACCCTAACCCTAACGCAAACCTAACCCTAACCCTAACCCTAACCCTAACCTTAACACTAACGCAAAGCTAACCATAACCCTAACCCTAACCCTAACCCTAACGCATACCTAACCCTAACACTTAACTTAACCCTAAGGCAAACCTAACCCTAAACCTAACCCTAGCCCCAACCTAACCCTAACCCTAACCCTAACCCTAACCCTAACCCTACCCTAACCCTACCTAACCCTAACCCTAACCCTAACCCTAACCTAACCCTAACCCTAACCCTAACCCTAACCCTAATCCTAATGCATACCTAACCCTAACCCTAACCCTAAAACAAACCTAACCCTAACCCTAACCCTACCCTAACCCTAAACATAACCCTAACCCTAACCATAACGCAAACATAACAATAACCCTAACCCTAACCATAACCCTAACCCTAACCCTAACCCTAACAGAAACCTAACCCTATCCCTAACCCTAACCCTAAACCTAACGCAAAACTAACACTAACCCTAACCCTAAACTTAACCCTAACCCTAAAGCAAACCTAACCCTAACCCTAACCCTAACCCTAACCCTAACCATAACACTAAGGCAAAGCTAACCCTTACCCTAACCCTAAACCTAACGCATACCTAACCGTAACCCTTACCGTAACCCTAACGCAAACCTAACTCTAAGCCTAACCCTAACCCTAAGCCTAACCCTAACCCTAACGCTAACCGTAACCTAACCCTAACCCTAACCCTAACCCTAACCTACCCCTAAACCTAACCCTAAACCTAACCCTATACCTAATCCTAACCCTACCATGACGCAAACCTAACCCTAAACATAACCAATACCCTAACCTTAACCGTAACGCAAAACTAACCCTAACACTAACACTAACCCTAACCCTAACCCTAACCCTAACCCTAACCCTAATGGAAACCAAACCCTAAACCTAACCCTAACCCTAACACAACCTAAACCTAAACGTAAACCTAACTCGAAAACGAACATTAACCCAAACCATAACCTAACCCTAACTCTAACCCTAATGTAAACCTAACCCTAACCCTAACCCTAACCCTAACCCTAAACCTAACACTAACGCAAAGCTAACCCTAACCCTTACCCTAACCCTAACCCTAACCCAAACCCTAACGCATACGTAACCCTAACACTTACCCTAACCCTAAGGCAAACCTAACACTAAACTTAACCCTAACCCTAACCCAAACCCTAACCCTAACCCTAACCTAACCCTAACCATAACCCTAACCCTAACCTAACCCTAAACCTAACCCTAAACCTAACCCTAACCCTAACCCTTACCCTCATCCTAACGCAAACCTAACCCTAACCCTAACCCTAAAACAAACCTAAACCTAACACTAACCCTAAACCAAATCCTAACCCTAACCCTTACGCAAACCTAACCCTAACCCTAACCATAACCCTAACCCTAACCATAACTCAAACATAACAATAACCCTAAACCTAACCCTAACCCTAACAGAAACCTAAACCTAACCCTAAACCTAACCCTAAACCTAACGCAAACCTAAAACTAACCCTAACCCTAAACTTAACCCTAACCCTAACGCAAACCTAACCCTAACCCTAACCCTAACCCTAACCCTAACAATAAGGCAAAGCTAACACTAAACCTTACCCTAAACCTAACCGTAACGCAAACCTAACCCTAACCCTAACCCTAAAACAAACCTAACGCTAACCCTAACCCTAACCCTAACCTTACCCTAACACTAACCCTAACCCTAACCCTAACCCTAACCCTAACGCAAACCTAACCCTAACCCTAACCCTAAAACAAACCTAAACCTAACCCTAAACCTAACCCTAAACCTAATCCTAACCCTAACCCTGACGCAAACCTAACCCTAACACTAACACTAACCCTAACCCTACCCTAACGGAATCCTAACCCTAACCCTAACCCTAACCCTAACACATCGTAAACCTAAATTTAACCGTAACTCGAAAACTAACATTAACCCTAACGCTCACCTAACCCTAAACCTAACCCTAACCCTAACCCTACCCTAACCCTAACCCTAAACCTAACTCTAACCCTAAACCTAACGAAAACCCTAACGCAAACCTAATCCAAACACTAACCCTAACCCTATCGCAAACCTAACCCTAACCCTAACCCAACCCTAAACCTAAACCTAACCCTAACCCTAACCTTAACCCTAACCCTAACCCTAACCCTAACCCTAACCCTAACCCTAACGCAAACCTAACCCTAACCCTAACATTAACCCTAACCCTAACCCTAACCCTAAACCTAACCCTAACCCTAACCCTATCGCAAACCTAACCCTAACCCTAACCCTAACACAAACCTAACCCTAACCCTAACCCTAAACCTAACCCTAACCCTAACGCTAACCCTAACAGAAACGTTACCCTAACCCTAAACCTAACCCTAAACCTAACGCAAACCTAACCCTAACCCTAACCCTAAACCTAACCCTAACCTTAACGCAAACCTAACCCTAACCATAACCCTAACCCAAACCCTAACACTAACGCAAAGCTAACCCTTACCATATCCCTAACCCTAACCCTAACACATACCTAACCCTAACCCTTACCCTAACCCTAAAGCAAACCTATCCTAAACCTAACCCTAACCCTAACATTACCCTAACCCTAACCCTAACCCTAACCGTAACCTAACCCTAACCCTAACCCAAACCCTAATGTAACCCTAACCCTAACCCTAACCCTAACCCTAACCCTAACGCAAAACTAACCCTAACCCTTACCCTAAAACAAACCTAACCCTAACCCTAACCCTAACCCTAAAACAACCTAAACCTAAACCTAACACTAACTCGAAAACTAACATTAACCCTAACCCTAACCCTAACGCTAACCCTACCCCTAACCCTAACACTAACCCTAACCGTAACCTAACCCTAACCCTAACCCTAACCCTAACCTAACCCTAACCCTAACCCTAACCCTAACCCTAACCCTATCCCTAACGCAAATCTAACCCTAACCCTAACCCTAAAACAAACTTAAACCTAACCCTAAACCTAACCCTAAACCTAATCCTAACCCTAACCCTGACGCAAACCTAACCCTAACACTAACACTAACCCTAACCCTAACCCTAACCCTAACGGAAACCTAACCCTAACCCTAACCCTAACCCTAACACATCCTAAACCTAAATTTAACCGTAACTCGAAAACTAACATTAACCCTAACGCTCACCTAACCCTAAACCTAACCCTAACCCTAACCCTACCCTAACCCTAACCTTAACCCTAAACCTAACTCTAACCCTAAACCTAACGAAAACCCTAACGCAAACCTAATCCAAACACTAACCCTAACCCTATCGCAAACCTAACCCTAACCCTAACCCAACCCTAAACCTAAACCTAACCCTAAACCTAACCTTAACCCTAACCCTAACCCTAACCCTAACCCTAACCCTAACCCTAACGCAAACCTAACCCTAACCCTAACATTAACCCTAACCCTAACCCTAACCCTAAACTTAACCCTAACCCTAACCCTAACACAAACCTAACCCTAACCCTAACCCTAACCATAACCCTAACGCAAACCTAACCCTAAACCTAACCCTAACCCTAACCCTAACCCTAAACCTAACCCTAACCCTGACCCTAAACCTAACCCTAACCCTAATGCAAACCTAACCCTAACCCTAACCCTAACCCTAACCTTAACACTAACGCAAAGCTAACCCTAACCCTAACCCTAACCATAACACTAAGGCAAAGCTAACCCTAACCCTAACCCTAAACCTAACGCATACCTAACCCTAACCCTTACCGTAACCCTAACGAAACCTAACTCTAAGCCTAACCCTAACCCTAAGCCTAATCCTAACACTAACGCAAAGCTAACCCTAACCCTAACCCTAAAACAAATCTAAACCTAACCCTAAACCAACCCTAAACCTAATCCTAACCCTACCCTGACGCAAACCTAACCCTAAACATAACCATAACCCTAACCTTAACCGTAACGCAAAACTAATCCTAACACTAACACTAACCATAACCCTAACCCTAACCCTAACCGTAACCCTAACGCATACCTAACCATAACACTTACCCTAACCCTAACGCAAACCTAACCCTAAACCTAACCCTAATCCTAACCCTAACCCTACCCTAACCCTAAACCTAACCCTAACCCTAACCCTAACCCTAACCCTAACCCTAACCCTAACCTAACCCTCACCCTCACCCTAACCCTAACCCTAACCCTAACCCTAAACGTAACCTAACCCTCACCCTAACCCTAACCCTAACCCTAACCGTAACCCTAACGCAAACCTAACTTAAACCCTAACCCTAAACCTAACCCTAACGCAAACCTAACCCTAACTCTAACCCTAACCCTAACACTAACCCTAACACTAACGCAAAGCTAACCATAACCCTAACCCTAACCCTAACCGTAACCCTAACGCATACCTAACCATAACATTTACCCTAACCCTAACGCAAACCTAACCCTAAACCTAACCCTAACCCTAACCCTAACCCTAACCTAACCCTAACCCTAACCCTAACCCTAACCCTAACCCTAACCCTAACCTAACCCTAACCCTAACTTTAACCCTTAACCTAACCCTAACCCTAACCCTAACCCTAACGCAAACCTAACCCTAACCCTAACCCTAAAACAAACCTAACCCTAACCCTAACCCTAAACCTAATCCTAACCCTAATCCTTACGCAAACCTAACCCTAACCCTAACCATAACCCTAACCCTATCCATAACGCAAACCTAACAATGACACTAACTCTAACCCTAACCCTAACCCTAACGCAAACCTAACCCTAACCTTAACCCTAACCCTATCGCAAACCTAACCCTAACCCTAATCCTAACCCTAACCCTAACCCTAACACAAACGTAACCCTAACCCTAACCCTAAACCTAACCCTAACCCTAACGCTAACCCTAACAGAAACGTTACCCTAACCCTAAACCTAACCCTAAACCTAACGCAAACCTAACACTAACCCTAACCCTAAACCTAACCCTAACCTTAACGCAAACCTAACCCTAACCATAACCCTAACCCAAACCCTAACACTAACGCAAAGCTAACCCTTACCATAACCTTAACCCTAACCCTAACACATACCTAACCCTAACCCTTACCCTAACCCTAACGCAAACCTAACCCTAAACCTAACCCTAACCCTAACATTACACTAACCCTAACCCTAACCCTAACGGTAACCTAACCCTAACCCAAACCCTAACGTAACCCTAACCCTAACCCTAACCCTAACCCTAACCCTAACGCAAAACTAACCCTAACCCTAACCCTAACACAAGCTAAACCTAAACCTAACACTAACTCGAAAACTAACATTAACCCTAACCCTAACCCTAACCCTAACCCTAACCCTAACCCTAACCCTAACCCTAACCCTAACCCTAACGCTACTTAACCGTAACCCTAACATTAACCCTAACCCTAACCCTAACCCTAAACCTAACCCTAACCCTAACCCTAACCCTAAACCTAACCCTAACCCTAACAGAAACCTAACCCTAACCCTAAGCCTAACCCTAAACCTATCGCAAACCTAACACTAACCCTAACCCTAAACCTAACCCTAACCCTAACGCAAACCTAACCCTAACCCTAACCCTAACCCTAACCTTAACACTAACGCAAAGCTAACCATAACCCTAACCCTAACCCTAACCCTAACGCATACCTAACCCTAACACTTAACTTAACCCTAAGGCAAACCTAACCCTAAACCTAACCCTAGCCCCAACCTAACCCTAACCCTAACCCTAACCCTAACCCTAACCCTACCCTAACCCTACCTAACCCTAACCCTAACCCTAACCCTAACCTAACCCTAACCCTAACCCTAACCCTAACCCTAATCCTAATGCATACCTAACCCTAACCCTAACCCTAAAACAAACCTAACCCTAACCCTAACCCTACCCTAACCCTAAACATAACCCTAACCCTAACCATAACGCAAACATAACAATAACCCTAACCCTAACCATAACCCTAACCCTAACCCTAACCCTAACAGAAACCTAACCCTATCCCTAACCCTAACCCTAAACCTAACGCAAAACTAACACTAACCCTAACCCTAAACTTAACCCTAACCCTAAAGCAAACCTAACCCTAACCCTAACCCTAACCCTAACCCTAACCATAACACTAAGGCAAAGCTAACCCTTACCCTAACCCTAAACCTAACGCATACCTAACCGTAACCCTTACCGTAACCCTAACGCAAACCTAACTCTAAGCCTAACCCTAACCCTAAGCCTAACCCTAACCCTAACGCTAACCGTAACCTAACCCTAACCCTAACCCTAACCCTAACCTACCCCTAAACCTAACCCTAAACCTAACCCTATACCTAATCCTAACCCTACCATGACGCAAACCTAACCCTAAACATAACCAATACCCTAACCTTAACCGTAACGCAAAACTAACCCTAACACTAACACTAACCCTAACCCTAACCCTAACCCTAACCCTAACCCTAATGGAAACCAAACCCTAAACCTAACCCTAACCCTAACACAACCTAAACCTAAACGTAAACCTAACTCGAAAACGAACATTAACCCAAACCATAACCTAACCCTAACTCTAACCCTAATGTAAACCTAACCCTAACCCTAACCCTAACCCTAACCCTAAACCTAACACTAACGCAAAGCTAACCCTAACCCTTA
>NC_142516.1:85940000-85945000 GCF_057876585.1 Rhinolophus sinicus
AACCCTAACCCTAACCCTACCCTAACCCTAACTCTAACCCTAACCCTACCCTAACCCTAAACCTAAACCTAACGAAAACCCAAATGCAAACCTAACCCTAACCCTAACCCTATCGCAAACCTTAACCTAACCCTAAACCTAACCCTAACCCTAACCCTAACGCAAACCTAACACTAACCCTAACCCCAAACCTAAACCTAACCCTAACCCTAACACTAACCCTAACAGAAACCTAACCCTAACCCTAACCCTAACCCTAAACCTAACGCAAACCTAACCCTAACCCTAACCCTAACCCTATCGCAAACCTAACACTAACCTAAACCTAACCCTAACCCTAACCCTAATGCAAACCTAACCAAAACACTAACCCTAACCTTATCGCAAACCTAACCCTAACCCTAACCCTAACCCTAACCCTAACTCTAACCCTAACCCTAAACCTAAACTTAACACTAACCCTAACCCTAACCCTAACCCTAACGCAAACGTAACCGTAACCCTAACATTAACCCTAACCCTAACCCTAACCCTAAACCTAACCCTAACCCTAACCCTAACGCAAAACTAACATAACCATAACCCTAACCTTAACCCTAACGGAAACCTAACCCTAAACATAACCCTAACCCTAACAGAAACCTAACCAAATCCAAACCCTAACCCTAACCCTAAACCTAACACAAACCTAACACTAAACCTAACCCTAAAACTAACCCTAAACCTAACGCAGACCTAACCCTAACCCTAACCCTAACCCTAACATTAACACTAACGCAAAGCTAACCCTAACCCTAACCATAACCCTAACACAACCTAAATCTAAACCTTACCCAAACCCGAAACCTAACATTAACCCTAACCCTAACCTAACCCTAACCCTAAACCTAACCCTACCCTAACCCTAACCCTAACCCTAACCCTAACCCGAACCCTAACCCTAAACATAACGAAAACCCTAACGCAAACCTAACCCTAACTCTAATCCTAACCCTTCGCAAAACTAACCCTAACCTAAACCTAACCCTAACCCTAACCCTAACGCAAACCTAACCCTAACCCTAACCCTAACCCTAACCCTAACCCCAAACCTAACGAAAACCCTAACGCAATCCTAAACCTAACCCTAACCCTAACCCTATGACAACCCTAAACCTAACCCTAAACCTAACCCTAACCCTAACCCCAAACCTAACGAAAACCCTAACGCAATCCTAAACCTAACCCTAACCCTAACCCTATGGCAACCCTAACCCTAACCCTAAACCTAACCCTAACCCTAACCCTAACGCAAACCTAAACCTAACCCTAACCCTAACACTAACCCTAACCTTAACCCTAAGAGAAACCTAACCCTAACCCTTACCCTAACCCTAAACCTAACGCAAACCTAACACTAACCTTAACCCTAACTGTAACCCTAACCCTAACGCAAACCTAACCCTAACCGTAACCCTAACCCTACCCCTAACAGGTACCTAACCCTAACCCTAACCCTAACCCTAAAACTAACGCAAACGTAACAATAACCCTAACCCTAAACCTAACCCTAACACATAGCTAACCCTAACCCTTACCCTAACCCTAACCCTAACCTAACCCTAACCGTAACCCGAACCCTAACATAACCCTAACCCTAACCCTAACCCTAACCCTAACCCTAACACTAACCCTAACCCTAACGCAAACCTAACCCTAAACCTAACCCTAAAACAAACGTAACCCTAACACTAACCCTAAACCTAATCCTAACACTAACCCTTACGCAAACCTAACCCTAAACCTAACCATAACCCTAACCCTAACCGTAACGCAAACCTAACAATAACACTAACCCTAACCCTAACCGTAACGCAAAACTAACCCTAACCCTAACCCTAACCCAAACCCTAACCCTAACCCTAGCCCTAACCATAACATTAACCCTAATCCTACCCTAACCCTAACCCTAACCCTAACCCTAACCCTATCGCAACCCTAACCCTAACCCTAGCCCTAACCCTAACCCTAACCCTAACCTTACCCTAACCCTAACCCTAACAGAAACCTAACCCTAACCCTTACCCTAACCCTAACTCTAACCCTAACCCTAACCCTAACCCTAAACCTAACACTAACCTTAACCCTAACCATAACCCTAACCCTAACTGTAACGCAAACCTAACAATAACACTAACCGTAACCCTAACACTAACCCTAACGCAAACCTAACCCTAACCCTAACCATAACCCTTACACAACCGAAATCTAAACCAAACCCAAACCCGAAACCTAACATTAACCCTAACACTAACATAACCCTAACCCTAAACCTAACCCTACCCTAAACCTAACCCTAACCCTAACCCTAACCCTAACCCTAAACATAACGAAAACCCTAACGCAAACCTAACCCTAACTCTAATCCTAACCCTATCGCAAAACTAACCCTAACCTAAACCTAACACTAACCCTAACGCAAACCTAACCCTAACACTAACCCTAACCCTAACACTAACCCTACCCTTAACAGAAACCTAACCCTAACCCTAACCCAAAACCTAAACCTAACGCAAACGTAACACTAACCCTAACCCTAAACCTAACCCTAACGCATACCTAACCCTAACCCTTACCCTAACCCTAACGCAAACCTAACCTTTAACCTAACCCTAACCCTAACCCAAACCCTAATCCTAACCCTAACCCTAACCGTAACCTAACCCTAACCCTAACCTTAACCCTAACCTAACCCTAACCCTAACCCTAAACCTAACCCTAAAACAAACCAATCCTAACCCTAACCCTAACCCTAAAACAAACCTAACCCTAACCCTAACCATAACCATAACACAACCTAAACCTAAACGTAACACTAACTCGAAACTAACATTAACCCTAACCCTAACCCTAACGCTAACCCTAACCCTAACCCTAACACTAACCCTAACCGTAACCTAACCCTAACCCTAAAACAAACCTAAACCTAACCCTAAACCTAACCCTAAACCTAATCCTAACCCTAACCCTGACGCAAACCTAACCCTAACACTAACACTAACCCTAACCCTAACCCTAACCCTAACGGAAACCTAACCCTAACCCTAACCCTAACCCTAACACATCCTAAACCTAAATTTAACCGTAACTCGAAAACTAACATTAACCCTAACGCTCACCTAACCCTAAACCTAACCCTAAACCTAACCCTACCCTAACCCTAACCCTAAACCTAACTCTAACCCTAAACCTAACGAAAACCCTAACGCAAACCTAATCCAAACACTAACCCTAACCCTATCGCAAACCTAACCCTTACCCTAACCCAACCCTAAACCTAAACCTAACCCTAAGCCTAAACTTAACCCTAACCCTAACCCTAACCCTAACCCTAACCCTAACGCAAACCTAACCCTAACCCTAACATTAACCCTAACCCTAACCCTAACCCTAAACCTAACCCTAACCATAACCCTAACGCAAACCTAACCCTAAACCTAACCCTAACCCTAACCCTAACCCTAAACCTAACCCTAACCCTAAAGGAAACCAAACCCTAACCCTAACCCTAAGCCTAACCCTAACCCTATCGCAAACCTAACACTAACCCTAAACCTAAACTTAACCCTAACCCTAACGAAAACCTAACCCTAACCCTAACACTAACCCTAACCTTAACACTAATGCAAAGCTAACCCTAACCCTAACCCTAACCCTAACCCTAACGCATACCTAACCCTAACACTTAACTTATCCCTAAGGCAAACCTAACCCTAAACCTAACCCTAGCCCTAACCTAACCCTAACCCTAACCCTAACCCTAACCCTAACCCTACCTAACCCTAACCCTAATCCTAACCCTAACCTAACCCTAACCCTAACCCTAACCCTAACCCAAATCCTAATGCAAACCTAACCCTAACCCTAACCCTATCGCAAACCTAACCCTAACCCTAACCCAAAGCAAACCTAACCCTAACCCTAACCCTAAACCTAATCCTAAACCTAACCCTTACGCAAACCTAACCCAAACCCTAACCATATCCCTAACCCTAACAGTAACGCAAACCTAACCATAACACTAACCCTAACCCTAACCCTAACCCTAACCCTAACGCAAACCTAACCCTAACCCTAACCATAACCCTAACACAACCTAAATCTAAACCTTACCCAAACCCGAAACCTAACATTAACCCTAACCCTAACCTAACCCTAACCCTAACCCTAACCCTACCCTAACCCTAACCCTAACCCTAACCCTAACCCGAACCCGAACCCTAACCCTAAACATAACGAAAACCCTAACGCAAACCTAACCCTAACTCTAATCCTAACCCTATCGCAAAACTAACCCTAACCTAAACCTAACCATACCCCTAACCCTAACGCAAACCTAACCCTAACCCTAACCCTAACCCTAACCCTAACCCCAAACCTAACGAAAACCCTAACGCAATCCTAACCCTAACCCTAACCCTAACCCTATGGCAACCCTAACCCTAACCCTAAACCTCACCCTAACCCTAACCCTAACCCTAACCCTAACCCTAACCCTAACAGAAACCTAAACCTAACCCTTACCCTAACCCTAAACCTAACGCAAACCTGACACTAACCATAACCCTAACTGTAACCCTAACCCTAACGCAAACCTAACCCTAACCGTAACCCTAACCCTACCCCTAACAGATAACTAAACCTAACCCTAACCCTAACACTAAACCTAACGCAAACGTAACACTAACCCTAACCCTAAACCTAACCCAAACGCATACCTAACCCTAACCCTTTCCCTAACCCTAACCCTAACCTAACACTAACCGTAACCCTAACCCTAACATAACCCTAACCCTAACCCTAACCCTAACCCTACCCCTAACCCTAACCCTATCGCAACCCTAACCCTAACCCTAAACCTCACCCTAAACCTAACCCGAACGCAAACCTAACCCTAAACCTACACCCTAAAACAAACGTAACCCTAACCCTAACCCTAAACCTAATCCTAACACTAACCC
>NC_142516.1:85950000-85972500 GCF_057876585.1 Rhinolophus sinicus
CCTAACCCTAACCATAACCCTAACACAACCTAAATCTAAACCTTACCCAAACCCGAAACCTAACATTAACCCTAACCCTAACCTAACCCTAACCCTAAACCTAACCCTACCCTAACCCTAACCCTAACCCTAACCCTAACCCTAACCCTAACCCGAACCCTAACCCTAAACATAACGAAAACCCTAACGCAAACCTAACCCTAACTCTAATCCTAACCCTTCGCAAAACTAACCCTAACCTAAACCTAACCCTAACCCTAACCCTAACGCAAACCTAACCCTAACCCTAACCCTAACCCTAACCCTAACCCCAAACCTAACGAAAACCCTAACGCAATCCTAAACCTAACCCTAACCCTAACCCTATGACAACCCTAAACCTAACCCTAAACCTAACCCTAACCCTAACCCCAAACCTAACGAAAACCCTAACGCAATCCTAAACCTAACCCTAACCCTAACCCTATGGCAACCCTAACCCTAACCCTAAACCTAACCCTAACCCTAACCCTAACGCAAACCTAAACCTAACCCTAACCCTAACACTAACCCTAACCTTAACCCTAAGAGAAACCTAACCCTAACCCTTACCCTAACCCTAAACCTAACGCAAACCTAACACTAACCTTAACCCTAACTGTAACCCTAACCCTAACGCAAACCTAACCCTAACCGTAACCCTAACCCTACCCCTAACAGGTACCTAACCCTAACCCTAACCCTAACCCTAAAACTAACGCAAACGTAACAATAACCCTAACCCTAAACCTAACCCTAACACATACCTAACCCTAACCCTTACCCTAACCCTAACCCTAACCTAACCCTAACCGTAACCCGAACCCTAACATAACCCTAACCCTAACCCTAACCCTAACCCTAACCCTAACACTAACCCTAACCCTAACGCAAACCTAACCCTAAACCTAACCCTAAAACAAACGTAACCCTAACACTAACCCTAAACCTAATCCTAACACTAACCCTTACGCAAACCTAACCCTAAACCTAACCATAACCCTAACCCTAACCGTAACGCAAACCTAACAATAACACTAACCCTAACCCTAACCGTAACGCAAAACTAACCCTAACCCTAACCCTAACCCAAACCCTAACCCTAACCCTAGCCCTAACCATAACATTAACCCTAATCCTACCCTAACCCTAACCCTAACCCTAACCCTAACCCTATCGCAACCCTAACCCTAACCCTAGCCCTAACCCTAACCCTAACCCTAACCTTACCCTAACCCTAACCCTAACAGAAACCTAACCCTAACCCTTACCCTAACCCTAACTCTAACCCTAACCCTAACCCTAACCCTAAACCTAACACTAACCTTAACCCTAACCATAACCCTAACCCTAACTGTAACGCAAACCTAACAATAACACTAACCGTAACCCTAACACTAACCCTAACGCAAACCTAACCCTAACCCTAACCATAACCCTTACACAACCGAAATCTAAACCAAACCCAAACCCGAAACCTAACATTAACCCTAACACTAACATAACCCTAACCCTAAACCTAACCCTACCCTAACCCTAACCCTAACCCTAACCCTAACCCTAACCCTAAACATAACGAAAACCCTAACGCAAACCTAACCCTAACTCTAATCCTAACCCTATCGCAAAACTAACCCTAACCTAAACCTAACACTAACCCTAACGCAAACCTAACCCTAACACTAACCCTAACCCTAACACTAACCCTACCCTTAACAGAAACCTAACCCTAACCCTAACCCAAAACCTAAACCTAACGCAAACGTAACACTAACCCTAACCCTAAACCTAACCCTAACGCATACCTAACCCTAACCCTTACCCTAACCCTAACGCAAACCTAACCTTTAACCTAACCCTAACCCTAAACCAAACCCTAATCCTAACCCTAACCCTAACCGTAACCTAACCCTAACCCTAACCTTAACCCTAACCTAACCCTAACCCTAACCCTAAACCTAACCCTAAAACAAACCAATCCTAACCCTAACCCTAACCCTAAAACAAACCTAACCCTAACCCTAACCATAACCATAACACAACCTAAACCTAAACCTAACACTAACTCGAAACTAACATTAACCCTAACCCTAACCCTAACGCTAACCCTAACCCTAACCCTAACACTAACCCTAACCGTAACCTAACCCTAACCCTAAAACAAACCTAAACCTAACCCTAAACCTAACCCTAAACCTAATCCTAACCCTAACCCTGACGCAAACCTAACCCTAACACTAACACTAACCCTAACCCTAACCCTAACCCTAACGGAAACCTAACCCTAACCCTAACCCTAACCCTAACACATCCTAAACCTAAATTTAACCGTAACTCGAAAACTAACATTAACCCTAACGCTCACCTAACCCTAAACCTAACCCTAAACCTAACCCTACCCTAACCCTAACCCTAAACCTAACTCTAACCCTAAACCTAACGAAAACCCTAACGCAAACCTAATCCAAACACTAACCCTAACCCTATCGCAAACCTAACCCTTACCCTAACCCAACCCTAAACCTAAACCTAACCCTAAGCCTAAACTTAACCCTAACCCTAACCCTAACCCTAACCCTAACCCTAACGCAAACCTAACCCTAACCCTAACATTAACCCTAACCCTAACCCTAACCCTAAACCTAACCCTAACCATAACCCTAACGCAAACCTAACCCTAAACCTAACCCTAACCCTAACCCTAACCCTAAACCTAACCCTAACCCTAAAGGAAACCAAACCCTAACCCTAACCCTAAGCCTAACCCTAACCCTATCGCAAACCTAACACTAACCCTAAACCTAAACTTAACCCTAACCCTAACGCAAACCTAACCCTAACCCTAACACTAACCCTAACCTTAACACTAATGCAAAGCTAACCCTAACCCTAACCCTAACCCTAACCCTAACGCATACCTAACCCTAACACTTAACTTATCCCTAAGGCAAACCTAACCCTAAACCTAACCCTAGCCCTAACCTAACCCTAACCCTAACCCTAACCCTAACCCTAACCCTACCTAACCCTAACCCTAATCCTAACCCTAACCTAACCCTAACCCTAACCCTAACCCTAACCCAAATCCTAATGCAAACCTAACCCTAACCCTAACCCTATAGCAAACCTAACCCTAACCCTAACCCAAAGCAAACCTAACCCTAACCCTAACCCTAAACCTAATCCTAAACCTAACCCTTACGCAAACCTAACCCAAACCCTAACCATATCCCTAACCCTAACAGTAACGCAAACCTAACCATAACACTAACCCTAACCCTAACCCTAACCCTAACCCTAACGCAAACCTAACCCTAACCCTAACCATAACCCTAACACAACCTAAATCTAAACCTTACCCAAACCCGAAACCTAACATTAACCCTAACCCTAACCTAACCCTAACCCTAACCCTAACCCTACCCTAACCCTAACCCTAACCCTAACCCTAACCCGAACCCGAACCCTAACCCTAAACATAACGAAAACCCTAACGCAAACCTAACCCTAACTCTAATCCTAACCCTATCGCAAAACTAACCCTAACCTAAACCTAACCATACCCCTAACCCTAACGCAAACCTAACCCTAACCCTAACCCTAACCCTAACCCTAACCCCAAACCTAACGAAAACCCTAACGCAATCCTAACCCTAACCCTAACCCTAACCCTATGGCAACCCTAACCCTAACCCTAAACCTCACCCTAACCCTAACCCTAACCCTAACCCTAACCCTAACCCTAACAGAAACCTAAACCTAACCCTTACCCTAACCCTAAACCTAACGCAAACCTGACACTAACCATAACCCTAACTGTAACCCTAACCCTAACGCAAACCTAACCCTAACCGTAACCCTAACCCTACCCCTAACAGATAACTAAACCTAACCCTAACCCTAACACTAAACCTAACGCAAACGTAACACTAACCCTAACCCTAAACCTAACCCAAACGCATACCTAACCCTAACCCTTTCCCTAACCCTAACCCTAACCTAACACTAACCGTAACCCTAACCCTAACATAACCCTAACCCTAACCCTAACCCTAACCCTACCCCTAACCCTAACCCTATCGCAACCCTAACCCTAACCCTAAACCTCACCCTAAACCTAACCCGAACGCAAACCTAACCCTAAACCTACACCCTAAAACAAACGTAACCCTAACCCTAACCCTAAACCTAATCCTAACACTAACCCTTACGCAAACCTAACCCTAAAACTAACCATAACCCTAACCCTAACCGTAACGCAAACCTAACAATAACACTAACCCTAAACCTAACCGTAACGCAAACCTAACCCTAACCCTAACCCTAACACAAACCCTAACCCTAACCCTAGCCCTAACCCTAACATTAACCCTAATCCTACCCTAACCCTAACCCTAACCCTAACACTAACCCTATCGCAACCCTAACCCTAACCCTAAACCTAACCCGAACGCCAACCTAACCGTAACCCTAACCCTAACCCTAAACTTACCCTAACCCTAACCCTAACAGAAACCTAAGCCTAACCCTTACCCTAACCCTAACCCTAACCCTAACCCTAACCCTAACCCTAAACCTAACACTAACCTTAACCCTAACCATAACCCTAACCCTAACAGTAACGCAAACCTAACAATAACACTAACCGTAACCCTAACACTAACCCTAACGCAAACCTAACCCTAACCCTAACCATAACCCTAACACAACCTAAATCTAAACCTAACCCAAACCCGAAACCTAACATTAACCCTAACCCTAACATAACCCTAACCCTAAACCTAACCCTACCCTAACCCTAACCCTAACCCTAACCCTAACCCTAACGCATACCTAACCCTAACCCTTACCCTAACCCTAACGCAAACCTAACCTTTAACCTAACCCTAAACCTAACCCTAACCCTAATCCTAACCCTAACCCTAACCGTAACCTAACCCTAACCCTAACCCTAACCTAACCCTAACCCTAACCCTAACCCTAACCCAAACCAATCCTAACCCTAACCCTAACCCTAAAACAAACCTAACCCTAACCCTAACCCTAACCCTAAACCTAATCCTAACCCTAACCCTGACGCAAACCTAACCCTAACCATAACCGTAACCCTAACCATAACCGTAACGCAAACCTAACCCTAACACTAACACTAACACTAACCCTAACCCTAACCCTAACCCTAACACAACCTAAAGCTAAACCTAACCCTAACTCGAAAACCAACATTAACCCTAACCATAACCTAACCCTAACAATAAACCTAACCCTAACCCTACCTTAACCCTAACCCTAACCCTAACCCTAACCCTAACCCTAACCCTAAATCTAAAGAAAACCCTTACGCAAACCTAACCCAAACACTAACCCTAACCCTATCGCAAACCTAACCCTAACCCTAACCCTAAACTAACCCTAACCCTAACCCTAACCCTAACCTAACCCTAACCCTAACCCTAACCCTAACCCTAAACCTAAACTTAACCCTAAACCTAACGCAAACCTAACCCTAACCCTAACCCTAATCCTAACACTAAGGCAAAGCTAACCCTAATCCTAACCCTAACCCTAACCCTAACGCATACTTAACCCTAACCCTTACCCTAACCCTAACGCAAACCTAACCCTAAACCTAACCCTAACCCTATCCCTAACCCTAACCCTAACCTTAACCTAACCCAAACCTAACCCTAACCCTAACCTAACCCTAACCCTAACCCTAAACCTAACCCTAAGCCTAACCGTAACCCTAACTCTAACCCTAACCCTAACCCTAACCCTAAACCTAACGAAAACTCTAACGCAAACCTAACCCTAACCCTAACCGTAAACCTATCGTAAACCTAACACTAACACTAAACCAAACCCTAACCCTAACCCTAACCCTAAACTAACCCTAACTCTAACCCTAACCAGAAACATAAACCTAACCCTAACCCTAACCTTAACACTAACCCTAACACTAAGGCAAAGCTAACCCTAACCCTAACTCTAAAACTAACGCATACCTAACCCTAACCCTTACCGTAACCCTAACGCAATCCTAACCCTAAACCTAACCCTAACCCTAACCCTAACCCTAACCCTAACCCTAACCCTAACCCTAACCCTAACCTAACCCTCACCCTCACCCTAACCCTAACCCTAACCCTAACCCTAACCCTAAACGTAACCTAACCCTCACCCTAACCCTAACCCTAACCCTAACCGTAACCCTAACGCAGACCTAACCCTAACCCTAACCCTAAACCTAAAGCAAACCTAACCCTATCTCTAACCCTAACCCTAACCCTAACCCTAACGCATACCTAACACTAACACTTAACTTATCCCTAAGGCAAACCTAACCCTAAACCTAACCCTAGCCCTAAGCTAACCCTAACGCTAACCCTAACCCTAACCGTAACCCTAACCCTAACCCTACCTAACCCTAACCCTAACCCTAACCCTAACCCTAACCTAACCCTAACCCTAACCCTAACCCTAACCATAACCCTAATCCTAATGCAAACCTAACCCTAACCCTAACCCTAAAACAAACCTAACCCTAAACCTAACCCTAACCCTAATCCTAATGCAAACCTAACCCTAACCCTAACCCTAAAACAAACCTAACCCTAAACCTAACCCTAAACCTAATCCTAACCCTAACACTTACGCAAACCTAACCCTAACCCTAAACATAACCCTAACCCTAACCATAACGCAAACATAACAATAACCCTAACCCTAACCCAAACCCTAACCCTAACCCTAACCCTAACCCTAACAGAAACCTAACCCTAACCCTAACCCTAACCCTAAACCTAACGCAAACCTAACACTAACCCTAACCCTAAACCTAACCCTAACCCTAAAGCAAACCTAACCCTAACCCTAACCCTAACCCTAAACATAACACTAAGGCAAAGCTTACCCTAACCCTACCCCTAAACCTAACGCATACCTAACCCTAACCCTTACCGTAACCCTAACGCAAACCTAACTCTAAGCCTATCCCTAACCCTAAGCCTAACCCTAACCCTAACCCTAACCGTAACCTAACCCTAACCCTAACCCTAACCTAACCTAACCCTAAACCTAACCCTAACCCTAACCCTAACCCTAACCCTATCGCAAACCTAACACTAACCCTAATCCTAACCCTAACCCTAACCCTAACACAAACCTAACCCTAACCCTAACCCTAACCCTAACACTAACCCTAACGAAAACCTAACCCTAACTCTAACCCTAACCCTAACACTAACCCTAACACTAACGCAAAGCTAACCCTAACCCTAACCCTAAACCTAACCGTAACCCTAAGGCATACCTAAACATAACACTTACCCTAACCCTAACGCAAACCTAACCCTAACCCTAACCCTAACCCTAAACCTAAACTTAACCCTAAACCTAACGCAAACCTAACCCTAACCCTAACCCTAATCCTAACACTAAGGCAAAGCTAACCCTAATCCTAACCCTAACCCTAACCCTAACGCATACTTAACCCTAACCCTTACCCTAACCCTAACGCAAACCTAACCCTAAACCTAACCCTAACCCTATCCCTAACCCTAACCCTAACCTTAACCTAACCCAAACCTAACCCTAACCCTAACCTAACCCTAACCCTAACCCTAAACCTAACCCTAAGCCTAACCGTAACCCTAACTCTAACCCTAACCCTAACCCTAACCCTAAACCTAACGAAAACTCTAACGCAAACCTAACCCTAACCCTAACCGTAAACCTATCGTAAACCTAACACTAACACTAAACCAAACCCTAACCCTAACCCTAACCCTAAACTAACCCTAACTCTAACCCTAACCAGAAACATAAACCTAACCCTAACCCTAACCTTAACACTAACCCTAACACTAAGGCAAAGCTAACCCTAACCCTAACTCTAAAACTAACGCATACCTAACCCTAACCCTTACCGTAACCCTAACGCAATCCTAACCCTAAACCTAACCCTAACCCTAACCCTAACCCTAACCCTAACCCTAACCCTAACCCTAACCCTAACCTAACCCTCACCCTCACCCTAACCCTAACCCTAACCCTAACCCTAACCCTAAACGTAACCTAACCCTCACCCTAACCCTAACCCTAACCCTAACCGTAACCCTAACGCAGACCTAACCCTAACCCTAACCCTAAACCTAAAGCAAACCTAACCCTATCTCTAACCCTAACCCTAACCCTAACCCTAACGCATACCTAACACTAACACTTAACTTATCCCTAAGGCAAACCTAACCCTAAACCTAACCCTAGCCCTAAGCTAACCCTAACGCTAACCCTAACCCTAACCGTAACCCTAACCCTAACCCTACCTAACCCTAACCCTAACCCTAACCCTAACCCTAACCTAACCCTAACCCTAACCCTAACCCTAACCATAACCCTAATCCTAATGCAAACCTAACCCTAACCCTAACCCTAAAACAAACCTAACCCTAAACCTAACCCTAACCCTAATCCTAATGCAAACCTAACCCTAACCCTAACCCTAAAACAAACCTAACCCTAAACCTAACCCTAAACCTAATCCTAACCCTAACACTTACGCAAACCTAACCCTAACCCTAAACATAACCCTAACCCTAACCATAACGCAAACATAACAATAACCCTAACCCTAACCCAAACCCTAACCCTAACCCTAACCCTAACCCTAACAGAAACCTAACCCTAACCCTAACCCTAACCCTAAACCTAACGCAAACCTAACACTAACCCTAACCCTAAACCTAACCCTAACCCTAAAGCAAACCTAACCCTAACCCTAACCCTAACCCTAAACATAACACTAAGGCAAAGCTTACCCTAACCCTACCCCTAAACCTAACGCATACCTAACCCTAACCCTTACCGTAACCCTAACGCAAACCTAACTCTAAGCCTATCCCTAACCCTAAGCCTAACCCTAACCCTAACCCTAACCGTAACCTAACCCTAACCCTAACCCTAACCTAACCTAACCCTAAACCTAACCCTAACCCTAACCCTAACCCTAACCCTATCGCAAACCTAACACTAACCCTAATCCTAACCCTAACCCTAACCCTAACACAAACCTAACCCTAACCCTAACCCTAACCCTAACACTAACCCTAACGAAAACCTAACCCTAACTCTAACCCTAACCCTAACACTAACCCTAACACTAACGCAAAGCTAACCCTAACCCTAACCCTAAACCTAACCGTAACCCTAAGGCATACCTAAACATAACACTTACCCTAACCCTAACGCAAACCTAACCCTAAACCTAACCCTAACCCTAACCCTAACCCTAACCTAACCCTAACCCTAACCCTAACCCTAACCTAAAATTAACCCTAACTTTAACCCTTAAACTAACCCTAACACTAACCCTAACCCTAACGCAAACCTAACCCTAACCCTAACCCTAAAACAAACCTAACCCTAACCCTAACCCTAAACCTAATCCTAACCCTAACCCTTACGCAAACCTAACCCTAACCCTAACCATAACCCTAACCCTATCCATAACGCAAACCTAACAATGACACTAACCCTCACCCTAACCCTAACCCTAACGCAAAACTAACCCTAACCTTAACCCTAACCCTATCCAAACCTAACCCTAACCCTAATCCTAACCCTAACCCTAACCCTAACACAAACCTAACCCTAACCCTAACCCTAAACCTAACCATAACCCTAACGCTAACCCTAACAGAAACGTTACCCTACCCTAAACCTAACCCTAAACCTAACGCAAACCTAACACTAACCCTAACCCTAAACCTAACCCTAACCTTAACGCAAACCTAACCCTAACCATAACCCTAACCCAAACCCTAACACTAACGCAAAGCTAACCCTTACCATAACCCTAACCCTAACCCTAACACATACCTAAACCTAACCCTTACCCTAACCCTAACGCAAACCTAACCCTAAACCTAACCCTAACCCTAACATTACCCTAACCCTAACCCTAACCCTAACCGTAACCTAAACCTAACCCTAACCCAAACCCTAACGTAACCCTAATCCTAACCCTAACCCTAACCCTAAGGCAAAACTAACCCTAACCCTAACCCTAAAACAAACCTAACCCTAACCCTAACCCTAACCCTAACACAACCTAAACCTAAACCTAAAACTAACTCGAAAACTAACATTAACCCTAACCCTAACCCTAACGCTATCCCTAACCCTATCCCTAACCCTAACCATAACCTAACCCTAACCCTAACCCTAACCCTAACCTAACCCTAACCCTAACCCTAACCCTAACCCTAACCCTAACGCAAACCTAACCCTAACCCTAACCCTAAAACAAACCTAAACCTAACCCTAAACCTAACCCTAAACCTAATCCTAACCCTAACCCTGACGCAAACCTAACCCTAACACTAACACTAACCCTAACCCTATCCCTAACCCTAACGGAAACCTAACCCTAAACCTAACCCTAACCCTAACACATCCTAAACCTAAATTTAACCGTAACTCGAAAAGTAACATTAACCCTAACGCTCACCTAACCCTAAACGTAACCCTAACCCTAACCCTACCCTAACCCTAACCCTAAACCTAACTCTAACCCTAAACCTAACGAAAACCCTAACGCAAACCTAATCCAAACACTAACCCTAACCCTATCGCAAACCTAACCCTAACCCTAACCCAACCCTAAACCTAACCCTAACCCTAACCCTAACCTTAACCCTAAACCTATCCCTAACCCTAACCCTAACCCTAACCCTAACGCAAACCTAACCCTAACCCTAACATTAACCCTAACCCTAACCCTAACCCTAAACCTAACCCTAAACCTAACCCTATCGCATACCTAACCCTAACCCTAACCCTAACACAAACCTAACCCTAACCCTAACCCTAACCCTAACCCTAACCCTAACGCTAACCCTAACAGAAACGTTACCCTAACCCTAAACCTAACCCTAAACCTAACGCAAACCTAACCCTAACCCTAAACCTAAATCTAAACCTAACCTTAACGCAAGACTAACCCTAACCATAACCCTAACCGAAACCCTAACACTAACGCAAAGCTAACCCTTACCATAACCCTAACCTAACCCTAACACATACCTAACCCTAACCCTTACCCTAACCCTAACGCAAACCTACCCTAAACCTAACCCTAACCCTAACATTACCCTAACCCTAACCCTAAAACAAACCTAACCCTAACCCTAAACCAACCCTAAACCTAATCCTAACCCTACCCTGACGCAAACCTAACCCTAAACATAACCATAACCCTAACCTTAACCGTAACGCAAAACTAACCCTAACACTAACACTAACCCTAACCCTAACCCTAACCCTAACCCTAACCCTAACCCTAAACGTAACCCTAACGCATACCTAACCATAACACTTACCCTAACCCTAACGCAAACCTAACCCTAAACCTAACCCTAATCCTAACCCTAACCCTAACCTAACCCTAAACCTAACCCTAACCCTAACCCTAACCCTAACCCTAACCCTAACCTAACCCTAACCCTCACCCTAACCCTAACCCTAACCCTAACCCTAACCCTAAACGTAACCTAACCCTCACCCTAACCCTAACCCTAACCCTAACCGTAACCCTAACGCAAACCTAACCCTAAACCTAACCCTAACCCTAACCCTAACCCTAACCTAACCCTAACCCTAACCCTAACCTTAACCAAACACTAACCCAACTTTAACCCCAAACCTAACCCTAAACCTAACCCTAACCCTAACGCAAACCTAACCCTAACCCTAACCCTAAAACAAACCTAACCCTAACCCTAACCCTAAACCTAATCCTAACCCTAACCCTTACGCAAACCTAACCCTAACCCTAACCATAACCCTAACCCTATCCATAACGCAAACCTAACAATGACACTAACCCTAACCCTAACCCTAACGCTAACCCTAACAGAAACGTTACCCTAACCCTAAACCTAACCCTAAACCTAACGCAAACCTAACACTAACCCTAACCCTAAACCTAACGCTAACCTAACACTAACCTTAACCCTAAATCTAACCCTAACCCTAACGCAAACTTAACCCTAACCCGAACACTAACCCAAACCCTAACACTAACGCAAATCTAACCCTAACCATAACCCTAACCCTAACATATACCTAATCATAACCCTTACCTTAACCCTAACGCAAACCTAACCCTAACCCTAACCCTAACCCTAACCCTAACCCTAACCGTAACCTAACCCTAACACTAACCCTAACCCTAACCTAACCCTAACCCTAACCTAACACTAACCCTAACCCTAACCCTAACCCTAACCCTAACCCTAACCCTACCCTAACCCTAAACCTAACCTTATTTCTAATCCTAAACTTAACGAAAACCCTAACGCAAACCTAATCCAAACACTAACCCTAACACTATCGCAAACCTAACCCTAACCCTAACCGTAAACCTAACCCTAACTCTAACAGAAACCTAACCCTAACCCTAACCCTAACCCTAAACCTAACTCAACCCTAACCCTAACCCTAACCCTAACCCTAAACCTAACCATAACCCTAACCCTAACGCAAACCTAACCCTAACCCTAACCCTAATCATAACCCTAACCCTAACACTAACGCAAAGCTAACCCTAACCCTAACACTAACCCTAACGCATACCTAACCCTAACCCTTACTGTAACCCTAAGGCAAAACTAACCCTAAACCTAACCCTAACCCTAACCCTAAACCGAACCCTAACCTAAACCTAACCCTAAACCTAACCCTAATCCTAACCCTAACCCTAACTCTAACGCAAAACTAACCCTAACCCTAATCCTAAAACAAACCCAACCCTAACACTAACACTAACCCTAACCCTAACCCTAACCCTAACGCAATCCTAACCATAACTCTAACCCAAACCATAACACAACCTAAACCTAAACCTAACCCTAACTCGAAAACTAACATTAACCCTAAACCTAACCTAACCCTAACCCTATCCCTAACCCTAACCCTACCCTAACCCTAACCTTAACCCTAACCCTAACCCTACCCTAACCCTAACCCTAACCCTAAACCTAACCCTAAACCTAACGAAAACCCTAACGCAAACCTAATCCAAACAGTAACCCTAACCCTATCGAAAACCTAACCCTAACCCTAACCCTAACCCTAACCCTAACCCTAAACCTAACACTAACCCTAACCTTATCCCTAACCCTAACCCTAACCCTAACCCTAAACCTAACCCTAACGCAAACCTAACCCTAACCCTAACATTAACCCTTACCCTAACTCTAACCGTAAACCTAACCCTAACCCTAACCCTAACGCAAACCTAACCCTAAACCGAACCCTAACCCTAACCCTAACGCAAACCTAACCTTAAACCTACCCCTAACCCTAACCCTAACCCTAAACCGAACCCTAACCCTAACAGAAACCTAACCCTAACCCTAACCGTAACCCTAACCCTAACCCTAACCCTAACCCTAACCCTAACGCAAACCTAACCGTAACCCTAACCCTACTCTAACGCAAAACTAACTTTAACCCTAAACCTAACACTAACCCTAACCCTAAACCATAGCCCTAATCCTAACCCTAACCCTAACCCTATCTCAACCTAACCCTAATCCTAACCCTAACCCGAAACCTAACCTTAACCCTAAACCTAACCTAACCCTAACCCTAACCACATCCTTAACCCTAACCTAACCCTAAACCTAACCCTAACCCTAACCCTAACCCTAACCCCAACCCTAAACCTAACCCTAACCATAACCCTAACGCAAACCTAACCATAACCCTAATCCTAACCCCAAATGTAACCCTAACTATAACCCTAACCCTAACACAAACCTAAGTCTAAACCTAACCCTAAACCTAATCCTAACCCTAACCCTAAACTAACCCTAAACCTAACCCTAACCCTAACCCTAACCTAATCCTAACCCTAACCCTAACCATAACCCTAACCCTTACGCAAACCTTACCCTAACCCTAACCATAACCCTAACACTAACCGTAACGCCAACCTAACAATAACACCAACCCTAACCCTAACCCTAATCCTAACGCTAACCTAACCCTAACCCTAACCCTAAAACAAACCTAACCCTAACCCTAAACCTAACCCTAAACCTAATCCTAACCCTAACCCTGACGCAAACCTAACCCTAAACATAACCATAACCCTAACCCTAACAGTAACTCAAACCTAACCCTAACACTAACACTAACCCTAACCCTAACCCTAACGGAAACTAACCCTAACCCTAACCATAACCGTAACACAACCTAAACCTAAACCTAACCCTAACTCGAAAACTGAAATTAACAGTACCCCTAACCTAACCCTAACCCTAACCCTAACCCTACCCTAACCCTAACCCTAACCCTAAACCTAACCCTAAACCTAACGAAAACCCTAACGCAAACCTAATCCAAACACTAACCCTAACCCTATCGCAAACCTAACCCTAACCCTAACCCTAACCCTAACCTAACCCTAAACCTAACACTAATCCTAACCTTATCCCTAACCCTAACCCTAACCCTAACCCTAAACCTAACCCTAACGCAAACCTAACCCTAACCCTAACAGTAACCCTTACCCTAACTCTAACCGTAAACCTAACCCTAACCCTAACCCTAACGCAAACCTAACCCTAACCCTAACACTAACCCTAACCCTAACGCAAACCTAAACCTAAACCTAACCCTAACCTTAACCCTAACGCACACCTAACCGTAACCCTAACCCTACTCTAACGCAAAACTAACTTTAAACCTAAACCTAAATCTAACCCTAACCCTAAACCATAGCCCTAACCCTAACCCTAACCCTAACCCTAACTCAACCTAACCCTAATCCTAACCCTAACCCGAAACCTAACCTTAACCCTAAACCTAACCTAACCCTAACCCTAACCATACCTTAACCCTAACCTAACCCTAAACCTAACCCTAACCCTAACCCTAACCCCAACCCTAAACCTAACCCTAACCGTAACCCTAACGCAAACATAACCCTAACCCTAACCCTAACCCCAACCATAACCCTAACTATAACCCTAACCCTAACACAAACCTAACCCTAAACCTAACCCTAAACCTAATCCTAACCCTAACCCTAACGCATACCTATCCCTAACCTTAACCCAACCCTAAACCTTCCTTAACGCATACCTAACCTTAAACGTAAACCTAACCCTAACCCTAACCCTAACCCTAAACCTAACCCTAACCCTAACGCATAGCTAACCCTAACCTTAACCTTAACCCTAACCCTAACTCTAATCCTAACTCAAACCTAAACCTAACTCTAACTCTAACCATAAACCTAACACTGACGCATAGCTAACCCTAACCCTAACCCTAACACTAACCCTAACCCTAACGCAAAACTAACCCTAAAAATAACGCTAACCCTAACACAAACACAAACCTAATCCTAACACTAACCCTGACCCTAACACTAAAGCAAACCTGATCCTAACCCTAACCGTAACCATAACCCTAACCCTAACGCTAACGCATACCTAACCCTAACCCTACCCCAAACCCTAACGCAAACCTAACCCTAAACCTAACCCTAACGCAAACGTAACCCTAACCCAAAACCTAACCCTAAACCTAACCCTAACACTAACCCTAACCTCAACACAAACCTAATCATAACCTTAACGCTAACCTTAAAAACCTAACGCTAAACCTAACCCTAACGCTAACCCTAACCCTAAACCCTAGCCCTAACCCTAACCGTAACCCTAACCCTAACCGCAACCCAAACCCTAACGCAAACCTTACCCTAACCCTAACCTTAACCCTAACCCTAACCCTTACCCTAACCCTAACACTAACGCAAACCTAACCCTAACCCTAACATTAACCCTAACCCTAACCTTAAACCTAAAACTAACCCTAACCCTAACCCTAACGCAAACCTAACCCTAACCCTAACCCTAACCCTAACGCAAACCTAACCCTAAACCTAACCCTAAACCTAACCCTAACTATAAACCTAACCCTAACCCTAACAGAAACCTAACCCTAACCCTAACCCTAACTCATACCTAACCCTAACCCTTACCTTAACCCTAACGCTAACCTAACCCTAAACCTACACCTAACCCTAACCCTAACCCTAAACCTAACCCTAACCCTAACCCTAACCCTAACCCTAACCCTAACCTAACCCTAACCCTAACCCTAACCCTAACCTAACCCTAACCCTAACCATAACCCTAAAGAAAACCTCACCCTAACCCTAACCCTAAAACAAAACTAACCCTAACCCTAACCCTAAACCTAATCCTAACCCAAACCCTTACGCAAACCTATCCCTAACACTAACCATAACCCTAACCCTAACCCTAACGCAAACCTAACCCTAACCATAACCCTAACCCTAACACAACCTAAATCTAAACCTAAACCTAATCCGAAACCTAACATTAACCCTAACACTAACCTAACCCTAACCCTAACCCTAACCCTAACCCTACCCTAACCCTAATTCTAACCCTAACCCTACCCTAACCCTAAACCTAAACCTAACGAAAACCCAAACGCAAACCTAACCCTAACCCTAACCCTATCGCAAACCTTAACCTAACCCTAAACCTAACCCTAACCCTAACCCTAACGCAAACCTAACACTAACCCTAACCCCAAACCTAAACCTAACCCTAACCCTAACCCTAACCCTAACAGAAACCTAACCCTAACCCTAACCCTAACCCTAAACCTAACGCAAACCTAACCCTAACCCTAACCCTAACCCTATCGCAAACCTAACACTAACCTAAACCTAACCCTAACCCTAACCCTAATGCAAACCTAACCAAAACACTAACCCTAACCTTATCGCAAACCTAACCCTAACCCTAACCCTAACCCTAACCCTAACCCTAACTCTAAACCCTAACCCTAAACCTAAACTTAACACTAACCCTAACCCTAACCCTAACCCTAACGCAAACGTAACCGTAACCCTAACATTAACCCTAACCCTAACCCTAACCCTAAACCTAACCCTAACCCTAACCCTAACGCAAACCTAACATAACCATAACCCTAACCTTAACCCTAACGGAAACCTAACCCTAAACATAACCCTAACCCTAACAGAAACCTAACCAAATCCAAACCCTAACCCTAACCCTAAACCTAACACAAACCTAACACTAAACCTAACCCTAAACCTAACCCTAACCCTAACGCAGACCTAACCCTAACCCTAACCCTAACCCTAACATTAACACTAACGCAAAGCTAACCCTAACCCTAACCATAACCCTAACACAACCTAAATCTAAACCTTACCCAAACCCGAAACCTAACATTAACCCTAACCCTAACCTAACCCTAACCCTAAACCTAACCCTACCCTAACCCTAACCCTAACCCTAACCCTAACCCTAACCCGAACCCTAACCCTAAACATAACGAAAACCCTAACGCAAACCTAACCCTAACTCTAATCCTAACCCTTCGCAAAACTAACCCTAACCTAAACCTAACCCTAACCCTAAACCTAACGCAAACCTAACCCTAACCCTAACCCTAACCCTAACCCTAACCCAAAACCTAACGAAAACCCTAACGCAATCCTAAACCTAACCCTAACCCTAACCCTATGACAACCCTAACCCTAACCCTAAACCTAACCCTAACCCTAACCCCAAACCTAACGAAAACCCTAACGCAATCCTAAACCTAACCCTAACCCTAACCCTATCGCAACCCTAACCCTAACCCTAAACCTAACCCTAACCCTAACCCTAACGCAAACCTAAACCTAACCCTAACCCTAACACTAACCCTAACCTTAACCCTAAGAGAAACCTAACCCTAACCCTTACCCTAACCCTAAACCTAACGCAAACCTAACACTAACCTTAACCCTAACTGTAACCCTAACCCTAACGCAAACCTAACCCTAACCGTAACCCTAACCCTACCCCTAACAGGTACCTAACCCTAACCCTAACCCTAACCCTAAACCTAACGCAAACGTAACACTAACCCTAACCCTAAACCTAACCCTAACACATACCTAACCCTAACCCTTACCTAACCCTAACCCTAACCTAACCCTAACCGTAACCCGAACCCTAACATAACCCTAACCCTAACCCTAACCCTAACCCTAACCCTAACCCTAACACTAACCCTAACCCTAACGCAAACCTAACCCTAAACCTAACCCTAAAACAAACGTAACCCTAACACTAACCCTAAACCTAATCCTAACACTAACCCTTACGCAAACCTAACCCTAAACCTAACCATAACCCTAACCCTAACCGTAACGCAAACCTAACAATAACACTAACCCTAACCCTAACCGTAACGCAAAACTAACCCTAACCCTAACCCTAACCCAAACCCTAACCCTAACCCTAGCCCTAACCCTAACATTAACCCTAATCCTACCCTAACCCTAACCCTAACCCTAACCCTATCGCAACACTAACCCTAACCCTAGCCCTAACCCTAACCCTAACCCTAACCTTACCCTAACCCTAACCCTAACAGAAACCTAACCCTAACCCTTACCCTAACCCTAACTCTAACCCTAACCCTAACCCTAACCCTAACCCTAAACCTAACACTAACCTTAACCCTAACCATAACCCTAACCCTAACTGTAACGCAAACCTAACAATAACACTAACCGTAACCCTAACACTAACCCTAACGCAAACCTAACCCTAACCCTAACCATAACCCTTACACAACCGAAATCTAAACCAAACCCAAACCCGAAACCTAACATTAACCCTAACACTAACATAACCCTAACCCTAAACCTAACCCTACCCTAAACCTAACCCTAACCCTAACCCTAACCCTAACCCTAAACATAACGAAAACCCTAACGCAAACCTAACCCTAACTCTAATCCTAACCCTATCGCAAATCTAACCCTAACCTAAACCTAACACTAACCCTAACGCAAACCTAACCCTAACACTAACCCTAACCCTAACACTAACCCTACCCTTAACAGAAACCTAACCCTAACCCTAACCCAAAACCAAAACCTAACGCAAACGTAACACTAACCCTAACCCTAAACCTAACCCTAACGCATACCTAACCCTAACCCTTACCCTAACCCTAACGCAAACCTAACCTTTAACCTAAATCTAACCCTAACCCAAACCCTAATCCTAACCCTAACCCTAACCGTAAACTAACCCTAACCCTAACCTTAACCCTAACCTAACCTTAACCCTAACCCTAAACCTAACCCTAAAACAAACCAATCCTAACCCTAACCCTAACCCTAAAACAAACCTAACCCTAACCCTAACCCTAACCCTAACACAACCTAAACCTAAACCTAACACTAACTCGAAACTAACATTAACCCTAACCCTAACCCTAACGCTAACCCTAACCCTAACCCTAACACTAACCCTAACCGTAACCTAACCCTAACCCTAAAACAAACCTAAACCTAACCCTAAACCTAACCCTAAACCTAATCCTAACCCTAACCCTGACGCAAACCTAACCCTAACACTAACACTAACCCTAACCCTAACCCTAACCCTAACGGAAACCTAACCCTAACCCTAACCCTAACCCTAACACATCCTAAACCTAAATTTAACCGTAACTCGAAAACTAACATTAACCCTAACGCTCACCTAACCCTAAACCTAACCCTAACCCTAACCCTACCCTAACCCTAACCCTAAACCTAACTCTAACCCTAAACCTAACGAAAACCCTAACGCAAACCTAATCCAAACACTAACCCTAACCCTATCGCAAACCTAACCCTTACCCTAACCCAACCCTAAACCTAAACCTAACCCTAAGCCTAAACTTAACCCTAACTCTAACCCTAACCCTAACCCTAACGCAAACCTAACCCTAACCCTAACATTAACCCTAACCCTAACCCTAACCCTAAACCTAACCCTAACCATAACCCTAACGCAAACCTAACCCTAAACCTAACCCTAACCCTAACCCTAACCCTAAACCTAACCCTAACCCTAAAGGAAACCAAACCCTAACCCTAACCCTAAGCCTAACCCTAACCCTATCGCAAACCTAACACTAACCCTAAACCTAAACTTAACCCTAACCCTAACGCAAACCTAACCCTAACCCTAACACTAACCCTAACCTTAACACTAATGCAAAGCTAACCCTAACCCTAACCCTAACCCTAACCCTAACGCATACCTAACCCTAACACTTAACTTATCCCTAAGGCAAACCTAACCCTAAACCTAACCCTAGCCCTAACCTAACCCTAACCCTAACCCTAACCCTAACCCTAACCCTACCTAACCCTAACCCTAATCCTAACCCTAACCTAACCCTAACCCTAACCCTAACCCTAACCCAAATCCTAATGCAAACCTAACCCTAACCCTAACCCTATCGCAAACCTAACCCTAACCCTAACCCAAAGCAAACCTAACCCTAACCCTAACCCTAAACCTAATCCTAAACCTAACCCTTACGCAAACCTAACCCAAACCCTAACCATATCCCTAACCCTAACAGTAACGCAAACCTAACCATAACACTAACCCTAACCCTAACCCTAACCCTAACCCTAACGCAAACCTAACCCTAACCCTAACCATAACCCTAACACAACCTAAATCTAAACCTTACCCAAACCCGAAACCTAACATTAACCCTAACCCTAACCTAACCCTAACCCTAACCCTAACCCTACCCTAACCCTAACCCTAACCCTAACCCTAACCCGAACCCGAACCCTAACCCTAAACATAACGAAAACCCTAACGCAAACCTAACCCTAACTCTAATCCTAACCCTATCGCAAAACTAACCCTAACCTAAACCTAACCATACCCCTAACCCTAACGCAAACCTAACCCTAACCCTAACCCTAACCCTAACCCTAACCCCAAACCTAACGAAAACCCTAACGCAATCCTAACCCTAACCCTAACCCTAACCCTATGGCAACCCTAACCCTAACCCTAAACCTCACCCTAACCCTAACCCTAACCCTAACCCTAACCCTAACAGAAACCTAAACCTAACCCTTACCCTAACCCTAAACCTAACGCAAACCTGACACTAACCATAACCCTAACTGTAACCCTAACCCTAACGCAAACCTAACCCTAACCGTAACCCTAACCCTACCCCTAACAGATAACTAAACCTAACCCTAACCCTAACACTAAACCTAACGCAAACGTAACACTAACCCTAACCCTAAACCTAACCCAAACGCATACCTAACCCTAACCCTTACCCTAACCCTAACCCTAACCTAACACTAACCGTAGCCCTAACCCTAACATAACCCTAACCCTAACCCTAACCCTAACCCTACCCCTAACCCTAACCCTATCGCAACCCTAACCCTAACCCTAAACCTCACCCTAAACCTAACCCGAACGCAAACCTAACCCTAAACCTACACCCTAAAACAAACGTAACCCTAACCCTAACCCTAAACCTAATCCTAACACTAACCCTTACGCAAACCTAACCCTAAAACTAACCATAACCCTAACCCTAACCGTAACGCAAACCTAACAATAACACTAACCCTAAACCTAACCGTAACGCAAACCTAACCCTAACCCTAACCCTAACACAAACCCTAACCCTAACCCTAGCCCTAACCCTAACATTAACCCTAATCCTACCCTAACCCTAACCCTAACCCTAACACTAACCCTATCGCAACCCTAACCCTAACCCTAAACCTAACCCGAACGCCAACCTAACCGTAACCCTAACCCTAACCCTAAACTTACCCTAACCCTAACCCTAACAGAAACCTAAGCCTAACCCTTACCCTAACCCTAACCCTAACCCTAACCCTAACCCTAACCCTAAACCTAACACTAACCTTAACCCTAACCATAACCCTAACCCTAACAGTAACGCAAACCTAACAATAACACTAACCGTAACCCTAACACTAACCCTAACGCAAACCTAACCCTAACCCTAACCATAACCCTAACACAACCTAAATCTAAACCTAACCCAAACCCGAAACCTAACATTAACCCTAACCCTAACATAACCCTAACCCTAAACCTAACCCTACCCTAACCCTAACCCTAACCCTAACCCTAACCCTAACGCATACCTAACCCTAACCCTTACCCTAACCCTAACGCAACCTAACCTTTAACCTAACCCTAACCCTAACCCTAACCCTAATCCTAACCCTAACCCTAACCGTAACCTAACCCTAACCCTAACCCTAACCTAACCCTAACCCTAACCCTAACCCTAACCCAAACCAATCCTAACCCTAACCCTAACCCTAAAACAAACCTAACCCTAACCCTAACCCTAACCCTAAACCTAATCCTAACCCTAACCCTGACGCAAACCTAACCCTAACCATAACCGTAACCCTAACCATAACCGTAACGCAAACCTAACCCTAACACTAACACTAACACTAACCCTAACCCTAACCCTAACCCTAACACAACCTAAAGCTAAACCTAACCCTAACTCGAAAACCAACATTAACCC
>NC_142516.1:85987500-85990000 GCF_057876585.1 Rhinolophus sinicus
CCTAACACTAACTCGAAAACTAACATTAACCCTAACCCTAACCCTAACGCTAACCCTAACCTTAACCCTAACACTAACCCTAACCGTAACCTAACCCTAACCCTAACCCTAACCCTAACCTAACCCTAACCCTAACCCTAACCCTAACCCTAACCCTATCCCTAACGCAAATCTAACCCCAACCCTAACCCTAAAACAAACCTAAACCTAACCCTAAACCTAACCCTAAACCTAATCCTAACCCTAACACTAACGCAAACCTAACCCTAACACTAACACTAACCCTAACCCTAACCCTAACCCTAACGGAAACCTAACCCTAACCCTAACCCTAACCCTAACACATCCTAAACCTAAATTTAACCGTAACTCGAAAACTAACATTAACCCTAACGCTCACCTAACCCTAAACCTAACCCTAACCCTAACCCTACCCTAACCCTAACCTTAACCCTAAACCTAACTCTAACCCTAAACCTAACGAAAACCCTAACGCAAACCTATCCGAACACTAACCCTAACCCTATCGCAAACTTAACCCTAACCCTAACCCAACCCTAAACCTAAACCTAACCCTAAACCTAACCTTAACCCTAACCCTAACCCTAACCCTAACCCTAACCCTAACCCTAACGCAAACCTAACCCTAACCCTAACATTAACCCTAACCCTAACCCTAACCCTAAACTTAACCCTAACCCTAACCCTAACACAAACCTAACACTAACCCTAACCCTAACCCTAAACCTAACCCTAACCCTGACCCTAAACCTAACCCTAACCCTAATGCAAACCTAACCCTAACCCTAACCCTAACCCTAACCTTAACACTAACGCAAAGCTAACCCTAACCCTAACCCTAACCATAACACTAAGGCAAAGCTAACCCTAACCCTAACCCTAAACCTAACGCATACCTAACCCTAACCCTTACCGTAACCCTAACGAAACCTAACTCTAAGCCTAACCCTAACCCTAAGCCTAACCCTAACACTAACGCAAAGCTAACCCTAACCCTAACCCTAAAACAAATCTAAACCTAACCCTAAACCAACCCTAAACCTAATCCTAACCCTACCCTGACGCAAACCTAACCCTAAACATAACCATAACCCTAACCTTAACCGTAACGCAAAACTAATCCTAACACTAACACTAACCATAACCCTAACCCTAACCCTAACCGTAACCCTAACGCATACCTAACCATAACACTTACCCTAACCCTAACGCAAACCTAACCCTAAACCTAACCCTAATCCTAACCCTAACCCTAACCTAACCCTAAACCTAACCCTAACCCTAACCCTAACCCTAACCCTAACCCTAACCCTAACCCTAACCTAACCCTCACCCTCACCCTAACCCTAACCCTAACCCTAACCCTAAACGTAACCTAACCCTCACCCTAACCCTAACCCTAACCCTAACCGTAACCCTAACGCAAACCTAACTTAAACCCTAACCCTAAACCTAACCCTAACGCAAACCTAACCCTAACTCTAACCCTAACCCTAACACAAACCCTAACACTAACGCAAAGCTAACCATAACCCTAACCCTAACCCTAACCGTAACCCTAACGCATACCTAACCATAACATTTACCCTAACCCTAACGCAAACCTAACCCTAAACCTAACCCTAACTCTAACCCTAACCCTAACCTAACCCTAACCCTAACCCTAACCCTAACCTAACCCTAACCCTAAATTTAAACCTTAACCTAACCCTAACCCTAACCCTAACCCTAACGCAAACCTAACCCTAACCCTAACCCTAAAACAAACCTAACCCTAACCCTAACCCTAAACCTAATCCTAACCCTAACCCTTACGCAAACCTAACCCTAACCCTAACCATAACCCTAACCCTATCCATAACGCAAACCTAACAATGACACCAACTCTAACCCTAACCCTAACGCAAACCTAACCCTAACCTTAACCCTAACCCTATCGCAAACCTAACCCTAACCCTAATCCTAACCCTAACCCTAACCCTAACACAAACCTAACCCTAACTCTAACCCTAAACCTAACCCCAACCCTAACGCTAACCCTAACAGAAACGTTACCCTAACCCTAAACCTAACCCTAAACCTAACGCAAACCTAACACTAACCCTAACCCTAAACCTAACCCTAACCTTAACGCAAACCTAACCCTAACCATAACCCTAACCCAAACCCTAACACTAACGCAAAGCTAACCCTTACCATAACCCAACCCTAACCCTAACACACACCTAACCCTAACCCTTACCCTAACCCTAACGCAAACCTAACCTTAAACCTAACCCTAACCCTAACATTACCCTAACCCTAACCCTAACCCTAACCGTAACCTAACCCTAACCCTAACCCAAACCCTAACGTAACCCTAACCCTAACCCTAACCCTAACCCTAACGCAAAACTAACCCTAACCCTAACCCTAACCCTAACACAACCTAAACCTAAACCTAACACTAACTCGAAAACTAACATTAACCCTAACCCTA
>NC_142516.1:86002500-86022500 GCF_057876585.1 Rhinolophus sinicus
CCTAACCCTAACTCGAAAACTAACATTAACCCTAAACCTAACCTAACCCTAACCCTATCCCTAACCCTAACCCTACCCTAACCCTAACCTTAACCCTAACCCTAACCCTAAACCTTACGCAAACCCTAACGCAAACCTACCCAAACACTAACCCTAACCCTATCACAAACCTAACCCTAACCCTAACCCTAACCCTAACCCTAACCCTAACCCTAACAGAAACCTAACCCTAACACTAACCCTAACCCTGAACCTAATGCAACCCTAACTCTAACCGTAACCCTAAACCTAACCCTAACCCTAACGCAAACCTAACCCTAACACTAATCCTAACCCTAACCCTAACCGTAACCTAACCCTAACACTAACCCTAACACTAACGCAAAGCTAACCTTAACCCTAACCCTAACCCTAACCCTAACGCTAACCTAACCCTAACCCTAACCCTAAAACAAACCTAACCCTAACCCTAAACCTAACCCTAAACCTAATCCTAACCCTAACCTTGACGCAAACCTAACCCTAAACATAACCCTGACCCTAACCCTAACCGTAATCAAACCTAACCCTAACACTAACACTAACCCTAACCCTAACCCTAACCCTAACGGAAACCTAACCCTAACCCTAACCCAAATCCTAACACAACCTAAACCTAAACCTAACCCTAACTCGAAAACTGACATTAACAGTAACGCTAACCTAACCCTAACCCTAAACCTAACCCTACCCTAACCCTAACCCTAACCCTAAACCTAACCCTAAACCTAACGAAAACCCTAACGCAAACCTAATCCAAACAGTAACCCTAACCCTATCGAAAACCTAACCGTAACCCTAACCCTAACCCTAACACTAACCCTAAACCTAACACTAACCCTAACCTTATCCCTAACCCTAACCCTAACCCTAACCCTAAACATAACCCTAACGCAAACCTAACCCTAACCCTAACATTAACCCTTACCCTAACTCTAACCGTAAACCTAACCCTAACCCTAACCCTAACGCAAACCTAACCCTAAACCGAACCCTAACCCTAACCCTAACGCAAACCTAACCTTAAACCTACCCCTAACCCTAACCCTAACCCTAAACCGAACCCTAACCCTAACAGAAACCTAACCCTAAACCTAACCCTAACCCTAACCCTAACCCTAACCCTAACCCTAACGCAAACCTAACCGTAACCCTAACCCTACTCTAACGCAAAACTAACTTTAACCCTAAACCTAACACTAACCCTAACCCTAAACCATAGCCCTAACCCTAACACTAACCCTAACCCTATCTCAACCTAACCCTAATCCTAACCCTAACCCGAAACCTAACCTTAACCCTAAACCTAACCTAACCCTAACCCTAACCATATCCTTAACCATAACCTAACCCTAAACCTAACCCTAACCCTAACCCTAACCCTAACCCCAACCCTAAACCTAAGCCTAACCATAACCCTAACGCAAACCTAACCCTAACCCTAATCCTAACCCCAAATGTAACCTTAACTATAACCCTAACCCTAACACAAACCTAAGTCTAAACCTAACCCTAAACCTATTCCTAACCCTAACCCTAAACTAACCCTAAACCTAACCCTAACCCTAACCCTAACCTAATCCTAACCCTAACCCTAACCATAACCCTAACCCTTACGCAAACCTTACCCTAACCCTAACCATAACTCTAACACTAACCGTAACGCCAACCTAACAATAACACCAACCCTAACCCTAACCCTAATCCTAACGCTAACCTAACCCTAACCCTAACCCTAAAACAAACCTAACCCTAACCCTAAACCTAACCCTAAACCTAATCCTAACCCTAACCCTGACGCAAACCTAACCCTAAACATAACCATAACCCTAACACTAACAGTAACTCAAACCTAACCCTAACACTAACACTAACCCTAACCCTAACCGTAACGGAAACTAACCCTAACCCTAACCATAACCCTAACACAACCTAAACCTAAACCTAACCCTAACTCGAAAACTGAAATTAACAGTACCCCTAACCTAACCCTAACCCTAACCCTAACCCTAACCCTACCCTAACCCTAACCCTAACCCTAAACCTAACCCTAAACCTAACGAAAACCCTAACGCAAACCTAATCCAAACACTAACCCTAACCCTATCGCAATCCTAACCCTAACCCTAACCCTAACCCTAAGCTAACCCTAAACCTAACACTAATCCTAACCTTATCCCTAACCCTAACCCTAACCCTAACCCTAAACCTAACCCTAACGCAAACCTAACCCTAACCCTAACAATAACCCTTACCCTAACTCTAACCGTAAACCTAACCCTAACCCTAACCCTAACGCAAACCTAACCCTAACCCTAACACTAACCCTAACCCTAACGCAAACCTAAACCTAAACCTAACTCTAACCTTAACCCTAACGCACACCTAACCGTAACCCTAACCCTACTGTAACGCAAAACTAACTTTAAACCTAAACCTAAAACTAACCCTAACCCTAAACCATAGCCCTAACACTAACCCTAACCCTAACCCTAACTCAACCTAACCCTAATCCTAACCCTAACCCGAAACCTAACCTTAACCCTAAACCTAACCTAACCCTAACCCTAACCATACCTTAACCCTAACCTAACCCTAAACCTAACCCTAACCCTAACCCTAACCCTAACCCCAACCCTAAACCTAACCCTAACCGTAACCCTAACGCAAATATAACCCTAACCCTAACCCTAACCCCAACCATAACCCTAACTATAACCCTAACCCTAACACAAACCTAACCCTAAACCTAACCCTAAACCTAATCCTAACCCTAACCCTAACGCATACCTATCCCTAACCTTAACCCAACCCTAAACCTACCTTAACGCATACCTAACCTTAAACCTAAACCCAACCCTAACCCTAACCCTAACCCTAAACCTAACCCTAACCCTAACGCATAGCTAACCCTAACCTTAACCTTAACCCTAACCCTAACTCTAATCCTAACTCAAACCTAAACCTAACCCTAACTCTAACCATAAACCTAACACTGACGCATAGCTAACCCTAACCCTAACCCTAACACTAACCCTAACCCTAACGCAAACCTAACCCTAAAAATAACGCTAACCCTAACACAAACACAAACCTAATCCTAACACTAACCCTGACCCTAACACTAAAGCAAACCTGATCCTAACCCTAACCGTAACCATAACCCTAACCCTAACGCTAACGCATACCTAACCCTAACCCTACCCCAAACCCTAACGCAAACCTAACCCTAAACCTAACCCTAACGCAAACGTAACCCTAACCCAAAACCTAACCCTAAACCTAACCCTAACACTAACCCTAACCTCAACACAAACCTAATCATAACCTTAACGCTAACCTTAAAAACCTAACGCTAAACCTAACCCTAACGCTAACCCTAACCCTAAACCCTAGCCCTAACCCTAACCGTAACCCTAACCCTAACCCCAACCCAAACCCTAACGCAAACCTTACCCTAACCCTAACCTTAACCCTAACCCTAACCCTAACCCTAACCCTAACCCTAACCCTAACGCAAACCTAACCCTAACCCTAACATTAACCCTAACCCTAACCTTAAACCTAAAACTAACCCTAACCCTAACCCTAACGCAAACCTAACCCTAACCCTAACCCTAACCCTAACCCTAACCCTAACGCAAACCTAACCCTAAACCTAACCCTAAACCTAACCCTAACTATAAACCTAACCCTAACCCTAACAGAAACCTAACCCTAACCCTAACCCTAACTCATACCTAACCCTAACCCTTACCTTAACCCTAACGCTAACCTAACCCTAAACCTACACCTTACCCTAACCCTAACCCTAACCCTAACCCTAACCCTAACCCTAACCCTAACCCTAACCTAACCCTAACCCTAACCCTAACCCTAACCTAACCCTAACCCTAACCCTAACCCTAAAGAAAACCTCACCCTAACCCTAACCCTAAAACAAAACTAACCCTAACCCTAACCCTAAACCTAATCCTAACCCAAACCCTTACGCAAACCTATGCCTAACACTAACCATAACCCTAACCCTAACCGTAACGCAAACCTAACAATAACACTAACCCTAACCCTAACACTAACGCAAACCTAACCCTAACCATAACCCTAACCCTAACACAACCTAAATCTAAACGTAACCCTAATCCGAAACCTAACATTAACCCTAACACTAACCTAACCCTAACCCTAACCCTAACCCTAACCCTACCCTAACCCTAACTCTAACCCTAACCCTACCCTGACCCTAAACCTAAACCTAACGAAAACCCAAACGCAAACCTAACCCTAACCCTAACCCTATCTCAAACCTTAACCTAACCCTAAACCTAACCCTAACCCAAACCCTAACCCTAACGCAAACCTAACACTAACCCTAACCCCAAACCTAAACCTAACCCTAACCCTAACCCTAACCCTAGAGAAACCTAACCCTAACCGTAACCCTAACCCTAAACCTAACGCAAACCTAACCCTAACCCTAACCCTAACCCTATCGCAAACCTAACACTAACCTAAACCTAACCCTAACCCTAACCCTAATGCAAACCTAACCCTAACACTAACCCTAACCCTAACCCTAACCTTAACCCTAACCCTACCTCTAACAGAAACCTAACCCTAACCCTAACCCTAACCCTAAACCTAACGCAAACCTAACACTAACCCTAAACCTAAACCTAACCATAACCCTAACGCAAACCTAACCCTAACCCTAACCCTAACCCTAACCCTAACACTAACGCAAAGCTAACCCTAACCCTAACCCTAACCCTAACCCTAACGCATACGTAACCCTAACCCTTACCCTAACCCTAACGCAAACCTAAACCTAAACCTAACACTAACCCTAACCCTAACCCTAACCTTAACCCTAACCCTAACCCTAACCCTAACGCAAACCTAACCCTAACCCTAACCCTAAAACAAACCTAACCCTAACCCTAACCCTAACCCTAAACCATATCCTAACCCTAACCCTGACAGAAACCTAACCCTAACCCTAACCATAACCCTCACCCTAACCGTAACGCAAACCTAACAATAACACTAACCCTAACCCTAACCCTAACCCTAACGCAAACCTAACCCTAACCCTAACCCTAACCATAACACAACCTAAATCTAACCTCACCCTAACCCGAAAACTAACGTTAACCCTAACACTAACCTAACCCTAACCCTAACCCAAACCCTAACCCTAACCCTACCCTAACCCTAACCCTAACCCTAACCCTAACCCTAACCCTAAACCTAACGAAATCCATAACGCAAACCGAACACTAACCCTAACCCTAACCCTATCGCAAACCTAACCCTAACCCTAAACCTAACCCTAACCCTAACCCTAACGCAAACCTAACCCTAACCCTAACCCTAACCCTAACCCTAACCTTAAATCTAAGAGAAACCTAACCCTAACACTAACCCTAACCCTAAACCTAATGAAACCCTAACACTAACCCTAACCCTAAACCTAACCCTAAACCTAACGCAAACCTAACCCTAACACTAACCCTAACCCTAACCCTAACCTAACGGTAACCTAACCCTAACAGTAACCCTAACACTAACGCAAAGCTAAACTTAACCCTAACCCTAACCCTAACCCTAACGCATACCTAACCCTAACTCTTACCATAACACTTACGCAAACCTAACCCTAAACCTAACCCTAACCCTAATCCTAACGCTAACCCTAGCCCTAATCTAACAGTAACCCTAACCCTAACCCTAACCTAATCCTAACCCTAACCGTAACCATAACCCTAACCCTTACGCAAACCTAACCCAAACCCTAACCCTAACTCTAACCCTAACCATAACCCTAACGCAAACCTAACCCTAACCCTAACATTAACCCTAACCCTAACCCTAACCCTAAACCTAACACTAACCCTAACCCTAACGCAAACCTAACCCTAAACCTAACCCTAACCCTAACCCTAACCCTAACCCTAACCCTAACGCAAACCTAACCCTAAACCTAACCCTAACCCTAACCCTAAACCAAACCCTAACCCTAACAGAAACCTAACCCTAACCCTAACCCTACCCCTACACCTAACTCTAACCCTAATCCAAACGCAAACCTAAGCCTAACCCTAACCCTAACCCTAACCCTAACACTAGGCAAAGCTATCCCTAACCATAACCCTAACCCTAACGCATACCTAACCCTAACCCTTACCCTAACCCTAACCCTAACCTAACTCTAAACCTAACCCTAACCCTACCCTAACCCTAACCCTAACCCTACCCTAACCCTAACCCTAACGCTAACCCTAACAGTAACCTAACCATAACCCTAATCCAAACCCTAAACCTAACGCAAACCTAATACTAACCTAACCCTAAACCTAACCCTAACCCTAACGCAAACCTAACCCTAACCCTAAACCTAACCCTAACCCTAACCCTAAGACTAACGCAAAGCTAACCCTAAATTAACCCTAACCCTAACCCTAACGCATACCTAACCATAACCCTTACCCTAACCCTAAAGCAAACCTGACCCTAAACCTAACCCTAAAACTAACCATATCCTAACCCTAACCCTAACCCTAACCCTAACCCTAACCCTAACCATATCCTAACCCTAACCCTAACCCTAACCGTAACCTAACACTAACCCTAACCCTAACCCTAACACTAACCATAACCCTAACCCTAACCCTAAACCTAATCCTAACCCTAACTCTGAGGCAAAACTAACCCTAACCCTAACCATAACTCTAACCATAACCGTAACGCAAACCTAACAATCACACCAACCCTAACCCTAACCCTAACTCTAACGCAAACCTAACCCTAACAATAACCCTAACCCTAACACAACCTAAATCTAAACCTAACCCTAACCCGAAACCTAACATTAACCCTAACCTTATCCTAACCCTAACCCTAACCCTAACCCTAACCCTACCCTAACCCTAACCATAACCCAAACCCTCACCCTAAACCTAACGAAAACGCTAACCCAATCCTAACCCTATCCCTAACCCTAACTCTATCGCAAACCTAACCCTAACCCTAACCCTAACGCAAACCTAACCCTAACCCTAACCCTAACCCTAACCCTAACCCTAACCCAAACAGAAACCTAACCCTAACCCTAACCCTATCGCTAACCTAACCCCAAACCTAACCCTAACCCTTACCCTAACCCTAAACCTAAACCCTCACCCTAACCCTAACTCTAACCCTAACCCTAACCCTAACGCAAACCTAACCCTAAGCTAACATTAAACCTAATCCTAAATCTAACCCTAAACCTAACACTAACCCTAACCCTAACACAAACCTAACCCTAACCCTAACCCTAACCCTAACCCTAACCCTAACCCTAACAGAAACCTAACCCTAACCCTAAACCTAACCCTAAACCTAATGCAAACCTAACACTAACCCTAACCCTAACCCTAAACCTAACCCTTACCCTAACCCTAACCCTAACCATAACCGTAACCTAACACTAACCGTAACCCTAACACTAACGCAAAGCTAACCCTAACCCAAAACTAATCCTAACCCTAACGAATACCTAACCCTAACCCTTACCCTAACCCTTACGCAAACCTTACCCTAAACCTAACCCTAACCCTAACGCTAACCCTAACCCTAACCCTAACCCTAACCCTAACCTAACCCTAACCCTAACCCTAACCCTAACCCTAACGCAAACCTAACCCTAACCATAACCCTAAAACAAACCTAACCCTAACCCTAACCCTAACCCTAACCCTAACCCTAACCCTAAACCTAACCCTAACCCTAAACCTAACGAAAACCCTATCGCAAACCTAACCGTAACCCTAAACCTAACCGTAACCCTAACCCTAACGCAAACCTAACCCTAACCCAAACCCTAACCCTATCCCTAAACCTAACCCTAACCCTAACAGAAACCTAACCCTAACCCTAACCCTAAACCTAACCAAACCTTACACTAACCCTAACCCTAACCTAACCCTAACCTTAACGCAAACCTAACCCTAAGCCTAACCCTAACTCTAACCCAAACACTAACGCAAAGCTAACCCTAACCCTAACCCTAACCCTAACCCGAACGCAAACCTAACCCTAATCCTAACACTAACCCTAACCCTACCCTAACGCATACCTGTCCCTAACCATAACCCTAACCCTAACCCTAACGCAAACCTAACACCTAACCTTAACCCTAACCCTAAACCTACCTTAACGCATACCTAACCATAACCCTAACCCTAACCCTAACCTTAACACTAACGCAAAGCTAACCCTAACCCTAACCCTAACCCTAACCCTAAAGCATACCTAACCCTAACACTTAACTTATCCCTAAGGCAAACCTAACCCTAAACATAACCCTAGCCCTAACCTAACCCTAACCCTAACCCTAACCCTAACCCTAACCCCTAACCCTACCTATCCCTAACCGTAACCCTAACCCTAACCTAACCCTAACCCTAACCCTAACCCTAACCCAAATCCTAATGCAAACCTAACCCTAACCCTAACCCTATCGCAAACCTAACCCTAAACCTAACCCAAAGCAAACCTAACCCTAACCCTAACCCTAAACCTAATCCTAAACCTAACCCTTACGCAAACCTAAACCTAACCCTAACCATAACCCTAACCCTAACAGTATGCAAACCTAACAATAACACTAACCCTAACCCTAACCCTAACCCTAACGCAAACCTAACCCTAACCCTAACCATAACCCTAACACAACCTAAATCTAAACCTTACCCAAACCCGAAACCTAACATTAAACCTAACCCTAACCTAACCCTAACCCTAAACCTAACCCTAAACCTAACGAAAACCCTAACGCAAACATAACCCTAACCCTAACCCTAACCCTATCCCATACCTATCCCTAAACCTAAACCTAACGCAAACCCTAACCCTAACGCAAACCTAACCCAAACCCTAAAACTAAACCTAACCCTAATCCTAACCCTAACCCTAACCCTAACAGAAACCTAACCCTAACCCTACCCTAACCCTAACCCTAACCTAACCCTAACCATAAACCTAACCCTAACCCTACCCTAACCCTAACCCTAACCCTAACCCTAACCCTAACCCTAACCCTAACCCTAAACCTAACGAAAACCCTTACGCAAACCTAACCCAAACACTAACCCTAACCCTATCGCAAACCTAACCCTAACCCTAACCCTAACCCTAACCCTAACCCTAACCCTAACCTAACCCTAACCCTAACCCTAACCCTAACCCTAAGCCTAAACTTAACCCTAAACCTAACGCAAACCTAACACTAACCCTAACCCTAAACCTAACCCTAACCCTAACGCATACCTAAACCTAACCCTAACCCTAACCCTAACCCTAACACTAAGGCAAAGCTAACCCTAATCCTAACCCTAACCCTAACCCTAACGCATACTTAACCCTAACCCTTACCCTAACCCTAACGCAAACCTAACCCTAAACCTAACCCTAACCCTAACCGTAACCTAACCCAAACCTTACCCTAACCCTAACCTAACCCTAACCCTAACCCTAAACCTAACCCTAAGCCTAACCGTAACCTTAACCCTAACCCTAACTCTAACCCTAAACCTAACGAAAACTCTAACGCAAACCTAACCCTAACCCTAACCGTAACCCTATCGTAAACCTAACACTAACACTAAACCAAACCCTAACCCTAACCCTAACCCTAACCTAACCCTAACTCTAACCCTAACCAGAAACCTAAACCTAACCCTAACCCTAACCTTAACACTAACCCTAACACTAAGGCAAAGCTAACCCTAACCCTAACTCTAAAACTAACGCATACCTAACTCTAACCCTTACCGTAACCCTAACGCAATCCTAACCCTAAACCTAACCCTAACCCTAACCCTAACCCTAACCCTAACCCTAACTCTAACCCTAACCTAAACCTCACCCTAACCCTAACCCTAACCCTAACCCTAAACGTAACCTAACCCTCACCCTAACCCTAACCCTAACCCTAACCGTTACCCTAACGCAAACCTAACCCTAACCCTAACCCTAAACCTAAAGCAAACCTAACCCTATCTCTAACCCTAACCCTAACCCTAACCCTAACGCATACCTAACACTAACACTTAACTTATCCCTAGGCAAACCTAACCCTAAACCTAACCCTAGCCCTAACCTAACCCTAACACTAACCCTAACCCTAACCATAACGCAAACATAACAATAACCCTAAACCTAACCCAAACCCTAACCCTAACCCTAACCCTAACCCTAACAGAAACCTAACCCTAACCCTAACCCTAACCCTAAACCTAACGCAAACCTAACACTAACCCTAACCCTAAACCTAACCCTAACCCTAAAGCAAACCTAACCCTAACCCTAACCCTAACCCTAAACATAACACTAAGGCAAAGCTTACCCTAACCCTAACCCTAAACCTAACGCATACCTAACCCTAACCCTTACCGTAACCCTAACGCAAACCTAACTCTAAGCCTATCCCTAACCCTAAGCCTAACCCTAACCCTAACCCTAACCGTAACCTAACCCTAACCCGAACCCTAACTTTAACACAACCTAAATCTAAACCTACCCTAACCCGAATCCTAATATTAACCCCAACCCTAACCTAACCCCATCCCTAACCCTAACACAAACCTTACCCTAACCCTAACCCTAACACTACTTAAACCTAACGAAAACCCTAAAGCAAACCTAACCGTATCCCTAACCCTAACCCAATCGCAAACCTAACCATAAACCTAAACGTAACCCTAACCCTAACCCTAACGCAAACCTAACTCTAACCCTAACCCTAAAACAAACCTAACCCTAACCCTAATCCTGAACCTAATCCTAACCCTAACCCTTAGGCAAACCTAACCCTAACCCTAACCCTAACACAACCTAAATCTAAACCTAACCCTAACCCGAAACCTAACATTAACCCTAACACTAACCTAACCCTAACCCTAACCCTAACCCTACCCTAAACCTAACCCTAACCCTACCCTAACCCTAACCCTAACGCTAACCCTAACAGTAACCTAACCATAACCCTAATCCTAAACCTAAACCTAACGCAAACCTAATACTAACCTAACCCTAAACCTAACCCTAACCCTAACGCAAACCTAACCATAACCCTAACCCTAACCCTAACCCTAAGACTAACGCAAAGCTAACCCTATATTAACCCTAACCCTAACCCTAACGCATACCTAACCATAACCCTTACCCTAACCCTAAAGCAAACCTGACCCTAAACCTAACCCTAATACTAACCCTAACCCTAACCCTAACCCTAACCCTAACCCTAACCATATCCTAACCCTAACCCTAACCCTAACCCTAACCTAACACTAACCCTAACCCTAACCCTAATCCTAACACTAACCATAACCCTAACCTTAACCATAAACCTAATCCTAACCCTAACTTGAGGCAAAACTAACCCTAACCCTAACCATAACCCTAACCATAACCGTAACGCAAACCTAACAATCACACCAACCCTAACCCTAAACCTAACTCCAACGCAAACATAACCCTAACAATAACCCTAACCCTTACACAACCTTAATCTAAACCTAACACTAACCCGAAACCTAACATTAACCCTAACCCTATCCTAACACTAACCCTAACCCTAACCCTAACCCTAAACCTAACGAAAACCCTAACGCAATCCTAACCCTATCCCTAACCCTAACTCTATCGCAAACCTAACCCTAACCCTAACCCTAACGCAAACCTAACACTAACCCTAACCCTAACCCTAACCCTAACCCTAACCCAAACAGAAACCTAACCCTAACCCTAACCCTATCGCTAACCTAACCCCAACCCTAACCCTAACCCTAACCCTAAACCTAAACCCTAACCCTAACCCTAACCCTAAACCTAATCCTAACCCTAAACCTAACCCTAAACCTAACCCTAACGCAAACGTAACCCTAATCCTAACCCTAAACCCAACCCTAACGCAAACCTAACCCTAACCCTAACCCTAACCCTAACTCTAATCATAACGCAAAACTAACCCTAACCCTAACCCTAACCCTAACCCTAATCCTAACCCTAACCCTAACGCAAAACTAACCCTAACCCTAACGATTACCCTAACCCTAACGCAAACCTAACCCTAACCCAAAACCTAACCAAAAACCTAACCCTAACACTAACCCTAACCTAAACGCAAACCTAATCATTAACTTAACGCTAACCTTAAAACCCTAACGCTAAACCAAACACTAACCCTAACCCTAACCCTAAACCCTAGCCCTAACCCTAACCCTAACCGTAACCCTAACCCTAACCCTAACGCAAACCTTACCCTAACCCTAACCTTAACCCTAACCCTAACCCTAACCCTAACGGTAACCCTAACCCTAACCCTAAACCTAACTCTATCCCTAACCCTAACCCTAATGCAAACCTAACCCTAACCCTAACATTAACCCTAACCCTAAATCTAACCCTAAACCTAACACTAAACCTAACCCTAACACAAACCTAACCCTAACACTAACCCTACCCTAACCCTAACGCAAGCCTAACTCTAAACCTAACCCTAACCCTAACCCTAAACCTAACCCTAACCCTAACAGAAACCTAACCCTAACCCTAACCCTAACCCTAAACCTAACTCTAACCCTAACCCAAACTCAAACCTAAGCCTAAACCGAACCCTAACCCTAACCCTAACACTAAGGAAAAGCTAACCCTAACCCTAATCCTAACCCTAACGCATACCTAACCCTAACCCTTACCCTAACGCTAATGCAAACCTAACCCTACACCTAACCCTAACACTAACCCTAACACTAACCCTACCCCTAACCTAACCCTAACCCTAACTCAAGCTAAATCTTTACCTAACCCTAACCCGAAACCTTACATTAACCATAAGGCTAACCTAACCCTAACCCTAACCCTAACCATAACCCTACCCTAACCCTAACCCTAACCCTAACCCTAATCCCAACCCTAACCCTAACCCTAAACCTAACGAAAACCCTAACGCAAACATAACCCTAACCCTAACCCTAACCCTATCCCATACCTATCCCTAAACCTAAACCTAACGCAAACCCTAACCCTAACGCAAACCTAACCCAAACCCTAAAACTAACCCTAACCCTAATCCTAACCCTAACCCTAACCCTAACAGAAACCTAACCCTAACCCTAACCCTAACCCTAACCCTAACCCTAACCCTAACAGAAACCTAACCCTAACCCTAAACCTAACCCTAAACCTAATGCAAACCTAACACTAACCCTAACCCTAACCCTAAACCTAACCCTTACCCTAACCCTAACCCTAACCCTAACCGTAACCTAACACTAACCCTAACCCTAACACTAACGCAAAGCTAACCCTAACCCAAAACTAATCCTAACCCTAACGAATACCTAACCCTAACCCTTACCCTAACCCTTACGCAAACCTTACCCTAAACCTAACCCTAACCCTAACGCTAACCCTAACCCTAACCCTAACCCTAACCCTAACCCTAACCTAACCCTAACCCTAACCCTAACCCTAACCCTAACGCAAACCTAACCCTAACCATAACCCTAAAACAAACCTAACCCTAACCCTAACCCTAACCCTAACCCTAACCCTAACCCTAAACCTAACCCTAACCCTAAACCTAACGAAAACCCTATCGCAAACCTAACCGTAACCCTAAACCTAACCGTAACCCTAACCCTAACGCAAACCTAACCCTAACCCAAACCCTAACCCTAACCCTAAACCTAACCCTAACCCTAACAGAAACCTAACCCTAACCTTAACCCTAAACCTAACCAAACCTTACACTAACCCTAACCCTAACCTAACCCTAACCTTAACGCAAACCTAACCCTAAGCCTAACCCTAACTCTAACCCAAACACTAACGCAAAGCTAACCCTAACCCTAACCCTAACCCTAACCCTAACGCAAACCTAACCCTATTCCTAACACTAACCCTAACCCTACCCTAACGCATACCTATCCCTAACCATAACCCTAACCCTAACCCTAACGCAAACCTAACACCTAACCTTAACCCTAACCCTAAACCTACCTTAACGCATACCTAACCCTAACCCTAACCCTAACCCTAACCTTAACACTAACGCAAAGCTAACCCTAACCCTAACCCTAACCCTAACCCTAAAGCATACCTAACCCTAACACTTAACTTATCCCTAAGGCAAACCTAACCCTAAACATAACCCTAGCCCTAACCTAACCCTAACCCTAACCCTAACCCTAACCCCTAACCCTACCTAACCCTAACCCTAACCCTAACCCTAACCTAACCCTAACCCTAACCCAAATCCTAATGCAAACCTAACCCTAACCCTAACCCTATCGCAAACCATAACCCTAAACCTAACCCAAAGCAAACCTAACCCTAACCCTAACCCTAAACCTAATCCTAAACCTAACCCTTACGCAAACCTAAACCTAACCCTAACCATAACCCTAACCCTAACAGTATGCAAACCTAACAATAACACTAACCCTAACCCTAACCCTAACCCTAACGCAAACCTAACCCTAACCCTAACCATAACCCTAACACAACCTAAATCTAAACCTTACCCAAACCCGAAACCTAACATTAAACCTAACCCTAACCTAACCCTAACCCTAAACCTAACCCTAAACATAACGAAAACCCTTACGCAAACCTAATCAAAACACTAACCCTAACCCTATCGCAAACCTAACCCTAACCCTAACCCTAACCCTAACCCTAACCCTAAACCTAAACTTAACACTAACCCTAACCCTAACCCTAACCCTAACCCTAAACCTAACCCTAACCCTAACCCCAACGCAAACCTAACCATAACCATAACCCTAACCCTAACCCTAACGCAAACCTAACCCTAAACCTAACCCTAACCATACTCCTAACCCTAAACCTAACCCTAACCCTAACAGAAACCTAACCATATACCAAACCCTAACCCTAACCCTAAACCTAACACAAACCTAACACTAAACCTAACCCTAAACATAACCCTAACCCTAACGCAAACCTAACCCTAACCCTAACCCTAACCCTAACACTAACACTAACGCAAAGCTAACGCTAACCCTAACCATAACCCTAACACAACCTAAATCTAAACCTTACCCAAACCCGAAACCTAACATTAACCCTAACCCTAACCTAACCCTAACCCTAACCCTAACCCTACCCTAACCCTAACCCTAACCCTAACCCTAACCCGAACCCTAGCCCTAAACATAACGAAAACCCTAACGCAAACCTAACCCTAACTCTAATCCTAACCCTATCGCAAAACTAACCCTAACCTAAACCTAACCATACCCCTAACCCTAACGCAAACCTAACCCTAACCCTAACCCTAACCCTAAACCTCACCCTAACCCTAACCCTAACGCAAACCTAACCCTAACCCTAACCCTAACCCTAACCCTAACCCTAACAGAAACCTAACCCTAACCCTTACCCTAACCCTAAACCTAACGCAAACCTGACACTAACCGTAACCCTAACCCTACCCCTAACAGATAACTAACCCTAACCCTAAACCTAACACTAAACCTAACGCAAACGTAACACTAACCCTAACCCTAAACCTAACCCTAACGCATACCTAAACCTAACCCTTACCCTAACCCTAACCCTAACCTAACCCTAACCGTAACCCTAACACTAACATAACCCTAACCCTAACCCTACCCCTAACCCTAACCCTATCGCAACCCTAACCCTAAACCTAAACCTCACCCTAAACCTAACCCGAACGCAAACCTAACACTAAACCTAACCCTAAAACAAACGTAACCCTAACCCTAAACCTAAACCTAATCCTAACACTAACCCTTACGCAAACCTAACCCTAAACCTAACCATAACCCTAACCCTAACCGTAACGCAAACCTAACAATAACACTAACCCTAAACCTAACCGTAACGCAAACCTAACCCTAACCCTAACCCTAACACAAACCCTAACCCTAACCCTAGCCCTAACCCTAACATTAACCCTAATCCTACCCTAACCCTTACCCTAACCCTAACACTAACCCTATCGCAACCCTAACCCTAAACCTCACCCTAAACCTAACCCGAACGCCAACCTAACCGTAAACCTAACCCTAACCCTAACACTAACCCTAACCCTAACCCTAACCCTAACCCTCACCCTAACCCTAACCTTAAACCTAACACTAACCTTAACCCTAACCATAACCCTAACCCTAACAGTAACGCAAACCTAACAATAACACTAACCGTAACCCTAACACTAACCCTAACGCAAACCTAACCCTAACCCTAACCATAACCCTAAACAACCTAAATCTAAACCTAACCCAAACCCGAAACCTAACATTAACCCTAACCCTAACATAAACCTAAACCTAAACCTAACCCTACCCTAACCCTAACCCTAACCCTAACCCTATCCCTAACCCTAAACATAACGAAAACCCTAACGCAAACCTAACCCTAACTCTAATCCTAACCCTATCGCAAAACTAACCCTAACCTAAACCTAACCTTACCCTAACGCAAACCTAACCCTAACACTAACCCTAACCCTAACCCTAACCCTACCCTTAACAGAAACCTAACCCTAACCCTAACGCTAAACCTAAACCTAACGCAAACGTAACCCTAATCCTAACCCTAACCCTAACCCTAACGCATACTTAACCCTAACCCTTACCCTAACCCTAACGCAAACCTAACCCTAAACCTAACCCTAACCCTAACCGTAACCTAACCCAAACCTTACCCTAACCCTAACCTAACCCTAACCCTAACCCTAAACCTAACCCTAAGCCTAACCGTAACCTTAACCCTAACCCTAACCCTAACCCTAACCCTAAACCTAACGAAAACTCTAACGCAAACCTAACCCTAACCCTAACCGTAACCCTATCGTAAACCTAACACTAACACTAAACCAAACCCTAACCCTAACCCTAACCCTAACCTAACCCTAACTCTAACCCTAACCAGAAACCTAAACCTAACCCTAACCCTAACCTTAACACTAACCCTAACACTAAGGCAAAGCTAACCCTAACCCTAACTCTAAAACTAACGCATACCTAACTCTAACCCTTACAGTAACCCTAACGCAATCCTAACCCTAAACCTAACCCTAACCCTAACCCTAACCCTAACCCTAACCCTAACCCTAACCCTAACCTAACCCTCACCCTAACCCTAACCCTACCCTAACCCTAACCCTAAACGTAACCTAACCCTCACCCTAACCCTAACCCTAACCCTAACCGTTACCCTAACGCAAACCTAGCCCTAACCCTAACCCTAAACCTAAAGCAAACCTAACCCTATCACTAACCCTAACCCTAACCCTAACCCTAACGCATACTTAACACTAACACTTAACTTATCCCTAGGCAAACCTAACCCTAAACCTAACCCTAGCCCTAACCTAACCCTAACACTAACCCTAACCCTAACCCTAACCCTAACCCTACCTAACCCTAACCCTAACCCTAACCCTAACCTAACCCTAACCCTAACCCTAACCCTAACCCTAATCCTAATGCAAACCTAACCCTAACCCTAACCCTAAACGTAACCTAACCCTCACCCTAACCCTAATCCTAACCCTAACCGTAACCCTAACGCAAACCTAACCCTAACCCTAACCCTAACGCAAACCTAACCCTAACTCTAACCCTAACCCTAACACTAACCCTAACACTAACGCAAAGCTAACCCTAACCCTAACCCTAACCCTAATCGTAACCCTAACGGATACCTAACCATAACACTTACCCTAAACCTAACGCAAACCTAATCCTAAACCTAACCCTAACCCTAACCCTAACCCTAACCTAACCCTAACCCTAACCCTAACCCTAACCTAACCCTAACCCTAACCCTAAAACAAACCTAACCCTAACCCTAAACCTAAACCTAATCCTAACCCTAACCCTTAAGCAAACCTAACCCTAACCCTAACCATAACCCTAACCCTATCCATAACGCAAACCTAACAATGACACTAACCCTAACCCTAACACTAACCCTAACGCAAACCTAACCCTAACCTTAACCCTAACCCTATCGCAAACCTAACCCTAACCCTAATCCTAACCCTTACCCTAACCCTAACACAAACCTAACCCTAACCCTAACCCTAACCTAACCCGAACCCTAACGCTAACCCTAACAGAAACGTTACCCTAACCCTAAACCTAACCCTAAACCTAACGCAAACCTAACACTAACCCTAACCCTAAACCTAACCCTAACCTTAACGCAAACCTAACCCTAACCATAACCCTAACCCAAACCCTAACACTAACGCAAAGCTAACCCTTACCATAACCCTAACCCTAACCCTAACACATACCTAAACCTAACCCTTACCCTAACCCTAAGGCAAACCTAACCCTAAACCTAACCCTAAACCTAACATTACCCTAACCCTAACCCTAACCCTAACCGTAACCTAACACTAACCCTAACCCAAACCCTAACGTAACCCTAACACTAACCCTAACCCTAACCCTAACGCAAAACTTACCCTAACCCTAACCCTAAAACAAACCTAACCCTAACCATAACCCTAACCCTAACCCAACCTAAACCTAAACCTAACACTAACTCGAAAACTAACATTAACCCTAACCATAACCCTAACGCAAACCTAACCCTAACCCTAACCCTAAAACAAACCTAAACCTAACCCTAAACCTAACCCTAAACCTAATCCTAACCCTAACCCTGACGCAAACCTAACCCTAACACTAACACTAACCCTAACCCTAACACTAACCCTAACGGAAACCTAACCCTAACCCTAACCCTAACCCTAACACATCCTAAACCTAAATTTAACCGTAACTCGAAAACTAACATTAACCCTAACGCTCACCTAACCCTAAACCTAACCCTAACCCTAACCCTACCCTAACCCTAACCCTAAACCTTACTCTAACCCTAAACCTAACGAAAACCCTAAGGCAAACCTAATCCAAACACTAACCCTAACCCTATCGCAAACCTACCCCTAACCCTAACCCAACCCTAAACCTAAACCTAACCCTAACCCTAACCTTAACCCTAACCCTAACCCTAACCCTAACCCTAACCCTAACGCAAACCTAACCCTAACCTTAACATTAACCCTAACCCTAACCCTAAACCTAACCCTAACCCTAACCCTATCGCAAACCTAACCCTAACCCTAACCCTAACCATAAACCTAACGCAAAACTAACCCTAAACCTAACCCTAACCCTAACCCTAACCCTAACCCTAACCCTTACCGTAACCCTAACGCATACCTATCCATAACACTTACCCTAACCCTAACGCAAACCTAACCCTAAACCTAACCCTAATCCTAACCCTAAACCTAACCTAACCCTAAACCTAACGCTAACCCTAACCCTAACCCTAACCCTAACCCTAACCTAACCCTCACCCTAACCCTAACCCTAACCCTAACCCTAAATGTAACCTAACCCTCACTCTAACCCTAACCCTAACCCTAACCGTAACCCTAACGCAAACCTAACCCTAACCCTAACCCTAACCCTAACCCTAACCCTAACCCTAACGCAAACCTAACCCTAACTCTAACCCTAACCCTAACACTAACCCTAACACTAACGCAAAGCTAACCCTAACCCTAACCCTAAACCTAACCGTAACCCTAACGCATACCTAACCATAACACTTACCCTAACCCTAACGCAAACCTAACCCTAACCCTAACCCTAACCCTAACCCTAACCCTAACCCTAACCTAACCCTAACCCTAACCCTAACCCTAACCTAACCCTAACCCTAACCCTAACCCTAACCCTAACCTAAACCTAACCCTAACACTAACCCTAACCCTAACACTAACCCTAACGGAAACCTAACCCTAACCCTAACCCTAACCCTAACACATCCTAAACCTAAATTTAACCGTAATTCGAAAACTAACATTAACCCTAACGCTCACCTAACCCTAA
>NC_142516.1:86027500-86035000 GCF_057876585.1 Rhinolophus sinicus
AACCTAATCCTAACCCTAACTCTGAGGCAAAACTAACCCTAACCCTAACCATAACTCTAACCATAACCGTAACGCAAACCTAACAATCACACCAACCCTAACCCTAACCCTAACTCTAACGCAAACCTAACCCTAACAATAACCCTAACCCTAACACAACCTAAATCTAAACCTAACCCTAACCCGAAACCTAACATTAACCCTAACCTTATCCTAACCCTAACCCTAACCCTAACCCTAACCCTACCCTAACCCTAACCCTAACCCTAACCCTCACCCTAAACCTAAAGAAAACGCTAACCCAATCCTAACCCTATCCCTAACCCTAACTCTATCGCAAACCTAACCCTAACCCTAACCCTAACGCAAACCTAACCCTAAACCTAACCCTAACCCTAACCCTAACCCAAACAGAAACCTAACCCTAACCCTAACCCTATCGCTAACCTAACCCCAACCCTAACCCTAACCCTTACCCTAACCGTAAACCTAAACCCTCACCCTAACCCTAACTCTAACCCTAACCCTAACCCTAACGCAAACCTAACCCTAACCCTAACATTAACCCTAACCCTAAATCTAACCCTAAACCTAACACTAACCCTAACCCTAACACAAACCTAACCCTAACACTAACCCTAACCCTAACACTAACGCAAGCCTAACCCTAAACCTAACCCTAACCCTAACCCAAAACCTAACCCTAACCCTAACAGAAACCTAACCCTAACCCTAACCCTAAACCTAACTCTAACCCTAACCCAAACGCAAACCTAAGCCTAACCCAAACCTAAACCTAACCCTAACACTAAGGCAAAGCTAACCCTAACCCTAACCCTAACCCTAACGCATACCTAACCCTAACCCTTACCCTAACCCTAATGCAAACCTAACCCTAAACCTAACCCTAACCCTAACCCTAACCCTAACCCTAACCCTACCCCTAACCTAACCCTAACCCTAACACTAACCCTAACCTAACCCTAACCCTAAACCTAACCCTAACCCTAACCCTAACCCTAACCCTAACCCTAACCCTAACGCAAACTTAACCCTAACCCTAACACTAACCCTAAAACAATCCTAACCCTAACCCTAACCCTAAACCTAACCCTAACCCTAACACTAACGCAAACCTAAACCTAACCCTAACCCTAACCCTAACCCTAACAGAAAACTAACCCTAACACTAACCCTAACCCTAAACCTAACGCAAACCTAACCCTAACCCTAACCCTAACCCTATCGCAACCTTACACTAACCTAAACCTAACCCTAACACTAACCCTAATGCAAACCTAACCCTAACACTAACCCTAACCCTAACCCTAAACTTAACCCTAACCCTACCTCTAACAGAAACCTAACCCTAACCCTAACCCTAACCCTAAACCTAACGCAAAACTAACACTAACCCTAACCCTAAACCTAACCCTAACCCTAACGCAAAGCTAACCCTAACCCTAACCCTAACCCTAACCCTAACACTAACGCAAAGCTAACCCTAACCCTAACCCTAACCCTAACCGTAACGCATACGTAACCCTAACCCTTACCCTAACCCTAACGCAAACCTAACCCTAAACCTAACACTAAGCCTAACCCTAACCCTAACCCTAACCCTAACCCTAACCGTAACCTAACCCTAACCCTAACCCTAACCCTAACCCTAACCTTAACCCTAACCCTAACCCTAACCCTAACGCAAACCTAACCCTAACCCTAACCCTAAAACAAACCTAACCCTAACCCTAACCCTAACCCTAAACCATGTCCTAACCCTAACCCTGACACAAACCTAACCCTAACCCTAACCATAACCCTCACCCTAACCGTAATGCAAACCTAACAGTAACACTAACCCTAACCCTAACCCTAACCCTAACGCAAACCTAACCCTATCCCTAACCCTAACCCTAACACAACCAAAATCTAAACCTAACCCTAACCCGAAACCTAACGTTAACCCATTCACTAACCTAACCCTAACCCTAACACAAACCCTAACCCTAACCCTACCCTAACCCTAACCCTAACCCTAACCCTAACCCTAACCCTAAACCTAACGAAAACCATAACGCAAACCTAACCCTAACCCTTACCCTAACCCTATCGCAAACGTAACCCTAACCCTAAACCTAACCCTAACCCTAACCCTAACGCAAACCTAACACTAACACTAACCCTAACCCTAACACTAACCTAACCGTAACCTAACCCTAACACTAACCATAACACTAACGCAAAGCTAAACTTAACCCTAACCCTAACCCTAACCCTAACGCATACCTAACCCTAACCCTTACCATAACACTTACGCAAACCTATCCTAAACCTAACCCTAACCCTAACCCTAACCCTAACCCTAACCCTAACCCTAACCTAACCGTAACCCTAACCCTAACCCTAACCTAATCGTAACCCTTACCGAAACCATAACCCTAACCCTTACGCAAACCTAACCCTAACCCTAACCCTAACTCTAACCCTAACCATAACCTTAACGCAAACCAAACCCTAACCCTAACATTAACCCTAACCCTAACCCTAACCCTAAACCTAACACTAACCCTAACCCTAATGCAAACCTAACCCTAAACCTTACCCTAACCCTAACCCTAAACCAAACCCTAACCCTAACAGAAACCTAACCCTAACCCTAACCCTACCCCTAAACCTAACTCTAACCCTAATCCAAACGCAAACCTAAGCCTAACCCTAACCCTAACCCTAACCCTAACCCTAAAGCATACCTAACCCTAACCCTTACCCTAACACTAACGCAAACCTAACCCTAAACCTAACCCTAACACAAACCTAACCCTAACCCAAACCGTAACCTAACCCTAACCCTAACCCAAACCCTAACGTAACCCTAAACCTAACCCTAAACCTAACCCTAACCCTAACGCAAACCTAACCCTAAACCTAACCCTAAAACAAACCTAACCCTAACCTTAACCCTAACCCTAAACCTATTCCTAACCCTAACCCTGACGCAAAGCTATCCCTAACCATAACCCTTACCCTAACCGTAACGCAAACCTAACAATAACACTAACCCTAACCCTAACCCTAACCCTAACGCAAACTTAACCCTAATCCTAACCCTAACTTTAACACAACCTAAATCTAAACCTAACCCTAACCCGAATCCTAATATTAACCCCAACCCTAACCTAACCCCATCCCTAACCCTAACACAAACCCTACCCTAACCCTAACCCTAACCCTACTTAAACCTAACGAAAACCCTAAAGCAAACCTAACCGTATCCCTAACCCTAACCCTATCGCAAACCTAACCATAAACCTAAACGTAACCCTAACCCTAACCCTAACGCAAACCTAACTCTAACCCTAACCCTAAAACAAACCTAACCCTAACCCTAATCCTGAACCTAATCCTAACCCTAACCCTTAGGCAAACCTAACACTAACCCTAACCCTAACACAACCTAAATCTAAACCTAACCCTAACCCGAAACCTAACATTAACCCTAACACTAACCTAACCCTAACCCTACCCTAACCCTACCCTAAACCTAGCCCTAACCCTACCCTAACCCTAACCCTAACGCTAACCCTAACAGTAACCTAACCATAACCCTAATCCTAACCCTAAACCTAACGCAAACCTAATACTAACCTAACCCTAAACCTAACCCTAACCCTAACGCAAACCTAACCATAACCCTAACCCTAACCCTAACCCTAAGACTAACGCAAAGCTAACCCTAAATTAACCCTAACCCTAACCCTAACGCATACCTAACCATAACCCTTACCCTAACCCTAAAGCAAACCTGACCCTAAACCTAACCCTAATACTAACCCTAACCCTAACCCTAACCCTAACCCTAACCATATCCTAACCCTAACCCTAACCCTAACCCTAACCTAACACTAACCCTAACCCTAACCCTAACACTAACCATAACCCTAACCTTAACCATAAACCTAATCCTAACCCTAACTTGAGGCAAAACTAACCCTAACCCTAACCATAACCCTAACCATAACCGTAACGCAAACCTAACAATCACACCAACCCTAACCCTAACCCTAACTCCAACGCAAACATAACCCTAACAATAACCCTAACCCTAACACAACCTTAATCTAAACCTAACACTAACCCGAAACCTAACATTAACCCTAACCCTATCCTAACACTAACTCTAACCCTAACCCTAACCATAAACCTAACGAAAACCCTAACGCAATCCTAACCCTATCCCTAACCCTAACTCTATCGCAAACCTAACCCTAACCCTAACCCTAACGCAAACCTAACACTAACCCTAACCCTAACCCTAACCCTAACCCTAACCCAAACAGAAACCTAACCCTAACCCTAACCCTATCGCTAACCTAACCCCAACCCTAACCCTAACCATAACCCTTACCCTAAACCTAAACCCTAACCCTAACCTTAACCCTAAACCTAATCCTAACCCTAAACCTAACCCTAAACCTAACCCTAACGCAAACGTAACCCTAATCCTAACCCTAAACCCAACCCTAACGCAAACCTAACCCTAACCCTAACCCTAACCCTAACTCTAATCATAACGCAAAACTAACCCTAACCCTAACCCTAACCCTAATCCTAACCCTAACCCTAACGCAAAACTAACCCTAACACTAACGATTACCCTAACCCTAAAGCAAACCTAACCCTAACCCAAAACCTAACCAAAAACCTAACCATAACACTAACCCTAACCTAAACGCAAACCTAATCATTAACTTAACGCTAACCTTAAAACCCTAACGCTAAACCTAACACTAACCCTAAACCTAACCCTAAACCCTAGCCCTAACCCTAACCCTAACCGTAACCCTAACCCTAACCGTAACCCTAACCCTAACCCTAACGCAAACCTTACCCTAACCCTAACCTTAACCCTAACCCTAACCCTAACCCTAACGGTAAACCTAACCCTAACCCTAACCCTAACTCTATCCCTAACCCTAACCCTAATGCAAACCTAACCCTAACCCTAACATTAACCCTAACCCTAAATCTAACCCTAAACCTAACACTAAACCTAACCCTAACACAAACCTAACCCTAACACTAACCCTACCCTAACCCTAACGCAAGCCTAACTCTAAACCTAACCCTAACCCTAACCCTAAACCTAACCCTAACCCTAACAGAAACCTAACCCTAACCCTAACCCTAACCCTAAACCTAACTCTAACCCTAACCCAAACTCAAACCTAAGCCTAAACCGAACCCTAACCCTAACCCTAACACTAAGGCAAAGCTAACCCTAACCCTAATCCTAACCCTAACGCATACCTAACCCTAACCCTTACCCTAACCCTAATGCAAACCTAACCCTACACCTAACCCTAACCCTAACCCTAACCCTAACCCTACCCCTAACCTAACCCTAACCCTCACTCAAGCTAAATCTTAACCTAACCCTAACCCGAAACCTTACATTAACCATAACCCTAACCTAACCCTAACCCTAACCCTAACCATAACCCTACCCTAACCCTAACCCTAACCCTAACCCTAATCCCAACCCTAACCCTAACCCTAAACCTAACGAAAACCCTAACGCAAACATAACCCTAACCCTAACCCTAACCCTATCCCATACCTATCCCTAAACCTAAACCTAACGCAAACCCTAACCCTAACGCAAACCTAACCCAAACCCTAAAACTAACCCTAACCCTAATCCTAACCCTAACCCTAACCCTAACAGAAACCTAACCCTAACCCTAACCCTAACCCTAACCCTAACCCTAACCCTAACAGAAACCTAACCCTAACCCTAAACCTAACCCTAAACCTAATGCAAACCTAACACTAACCCTAAACCTAACACTAAGCCTAACCCTAACCCTAACCCTAACCCTAACCCTAACCGTAACCTAACCCTAACCCTAACCCTAACCCTAACCCTAACCTTAACCCTAACCCTAACCCTAACCCTAACGCAAACCTAACCCTAACCCTAACCCTAAAACAAACCTAACCCTAACCCTAACCCTAACCCTAAACCATGTCCTAACCCTAACCCTGACACAAATCTAACCCTAACCCTAACCATAACCCTCACCCTAACCGTAACGCAAACCTAACAGTAACACTAACCCTAACCCTAACCCTAACCCTAACGCAAACCTAACCCTAACCCTAACCCTAACCCTAACACAACCAAAATCTAAACCTAACCCTAACCCGAAACCTAACGTTAACCCTTTAACTAACCTAACCCTAACGCTAACACAAACCCTAACCCTAACCCTACCCTAACCCTAACCCTAACCCTAACCCTAACCCTAACCCTAAACCTAACGAAAACCATAACGCAAACCTAACCCTAACCCTTACCCTAACCCTATCGCAAACGTAACCCTAACCAAAAACCTAACCCTAACCCTAACCCTAACGCAAACCTAACACTAACACTAACACTAACCCTAACCCTAACCTAACCGTAACCTAACCCTAACACTAACCATAACACTAACGCAAAGCTAAACTTAACCCTAACCCTAACCCTAACCCTAACCCTAACGCATACCTAACCCTAACCCTTACCATAACACTTACGCAAACCTAACCCTAAACCTAACCCTAACCCTAACCCTAACCCTAACCCTAACCCTAACCCTAACCCTAACCTAACCGTAACCCTAACCCTAACCCTAACCTAATCCTAACCCTTACCGAAACCATAACCCTAACCCTTACACAAACCTAACCCTAACCCTAACCCTAACTCTAACCCTAACCATAACCTTAACGCAAACCAAACCCTAACCCTAACATTAACCCTAACCCTAACCCTAACCCTAAACCTAACACTAACCCTAACCCTAATGCAAACCTAACCCTAAACCTAACCCTAACCCTAACCCTAAACCAAACCCTAACCCTAACAGAAACCTAACCCTAACCCTAACCCTACCCCTAAACCTAACTCTAACCCTAATCCAAACGCAAACCTAAGCCTAACCCTAACCCTAACCCTAACCCTAACCCTAAAGCATACCTAACCCTAACCCTTGCCCTAACACTAACGCAAACCTAACCCTAAACCTAACCCTAACACAAACCTAACCCTAACCCTAACCGTAACCTAACCCTAACCCTAACCCAAACCCTAACGTAACCCTAAACCTAACCCTAAACCTAACCCTAACCCTAACGCAAACCTAACCCTAAACCTAACCCTAAAACAAACCTAACCCTAACCTTAACCCTAACCCTAAACCTATTCCTAACCCTAACCCTGACGCAAAGCTATCCCTAACCATAACCCTTACCCTAACCGTAACGCAAACCTAACAATAACACTAACCCTAACCCTAACCCTAACCCTAACGCAAACTTAACCCTAATCCTAACCCTAACTTTAACACAACCTAAATCTAAACCTAACCCTAACCCGAATCCTAATATTAACCCCAACCCTAACCTAACCCCATCCCTAACCCTAACACAAACCCTACCCTAACCCTAACCCTA
>NC_142516.1:86040000-86045000 GCF_057876585.1 Rhinolophus sinicus
CAACCTAAAGCTAAACCTAACCCTAACTCGAAAACCAACATTAACCCTAACCCTAACCTAACCCTAACCATAAACCTAACCCTAACCCTACCCTAACCCTAACCCTAACCCTAACCCTAACCCTAACCCTAACCCTAACCCTAAACCTAACGAAAACCCTTACGCAAACCTAACCCAAACACTAACCCTAACCCTATCGCAAACCTAACCCTAAGCCTAACCCTAACCCTAACCCTAACCCTAACCTAACCCTAACCCTAACCCTAACCCTAAGCCTAAACTTAACCCTAAACCTAACGCAAACCTAACACTAACCCTAACCCTAAACCTAACCCTAACCCTAACGCATACCTAACCCTAACCCTAACCCTAACCCTAACCCTAACCCTAACCCTAACCCTAACCCTAACCCTAACCCTAACCCTAACCCTAACCCTAACCCTAACCCTAACCCTAACCCTAACCCTAACCCTAACCCTAACCCTAACCCTAACCCTAACCCTAACCCTAACCCTAACCCTAACCCTAACCCTAACCCTAACCCTAACCCTAACCCTAACCCTAACCCTAACCCTAACCCTAACCCTAACCCTAACCCTAACCCTAACCCTAACCCTAACCCTAACCCTAACCCTAACCCTAACCCTAACCCTAACCCTAACCCTAACCCTAACCCTAACCCTAACCCTAACCCTAACCCTAACCCTAACCCTAACCCTAACCCTAACCCTAACCCTAACCCTAACCCTAACCCTAACCCTAACCCTAACCCTAACCCTAACCCTAACCCTAACCCTAACCCTAACCCTAACCCTAACCCTAACCCTAACCCTAACCCTAACCCTAACCCTAACCCTAACCCTAACCCTAACCCTAACCCTAACCCTAACCCTAACCCTAACCCTAACCCTAAAACTAACCCTAACCCTAACCCTAACCCTAACCCTCACCCTAACCCTAACCTTAAACCTAACACTAAACTTAACCCTAACCATAACCCTAACCCTAACAGTAACGCAAACCTAACAATAACACTAACCGTAACCCTAACACTAACCCTAACGCAAACCTAACCCTAACCCTAACCATAACCCTAAACAACCTAAATCTAAACCTAACCCAAACCCGAAACCTAACATTAACCCTAACCCTAACATAAACCTAACCCTAAACCTAACCCTACCCTAACCCTAACCCTAACCCTAACCCTATCCCTAACCCTAAACATAACGAAAACCCTAACGCAAACCTAACCCTAACTCTAATCCTAACCCTATCGCAAAACTAACCCTAACCTAAACCTAACCTTACCCTAACGCAAACCTAACCCTAACACTAACCCTAACCCTAACCCTAACCCTACCCTTAACAGAAACCTAACCCTAACCCTAACCCTAAACCTAACCCTAACGCCTACCTAACCCTAACCCTTACCCTAACCCTAACAAAAAACTAACCTTTAACCTAAACCTAACCCTAACCCTGACCCTAATCCTAACCCTAACCCTAACCGTAACCTAACCCTAACCCTAACCCTAACCTAACCCTAATCCTAACCCTAACCCTAACCCAAACCAATCCTAACCCTAACCCTAACCCTAAAACAAACCTAACCCTAACCCTAACCCTAACCCTAAACCTAATCCTAACCCTAACCCTGACGCAAACCTAACCCTAACCATAACCGTAACCCTAACCATAACCGTAACGCAAACCTAACCCTAACACTAACACTAACACTAACCCTAACCCTAACCCTAACCCTAACACAACCTAAAGCTAAACCTAACCCTAACTCGAAAACCAACATTAACCCTAACCCTAACCTAACCCTAACCATAAACCTAACCCTAACCCTACCCTAACCCTAACCCTAACCCTAACCCTAACCCTAACCCTAACCCTAAACCTAACGAAAACCCTTACGCAAACCTAACCCAAACACTAACCCTAACCCTATCGCAAACCTAACCCTAACCCTAACCCTAACCCTAACCCTAACCCTAACCCTAACCTAACCCTAACCCTAACCCTAACCCTAAGCCTAAACTTAACCCTAAACCTAACGCAAACCTAACACTAACCCTAACCCTAAACCTAACCCTAACCCTAACGCATACCTAAACCTAACCCTAACCCTAACCCTAACCCTAACACTAAGGCAAAGCTAACCCTAATCCTAACCCTAACCCTAACCCTAACGCATACTTAACCCTAACCCTTACCCTAACCCTAACGCAAACCTAACCGTAAACCTAACCCTAACCCTAACCGTAACCTAACCCAAACCTTACCCTAACCCTAACCTAACCCTAACCCTAACCCTAAACCTAACCCTAAGCCTAACCGTAACCTTAACCCTAACCCTAACCCTAACCCTAACCCTAAACCTAACGAAAACTCTAACGCAAACCTAACCCTAACCGTAACCGTAACCCTATCGTAAACCTAACACTAACACTAAAACAAACCCTAACCCTAACCCTAACCCTAACCTAACCCTAACTCTAACCCTAACCAGAAACCTAAACCTAACCCTAACCCTTACCTTAACACTAACCCTAACACTAAGGCAAAGCTAACCCTAACCCTAACTCTAAAACTAACGCATACCTAACTCTAACCCTTACCGTAACCCTAACGCAATCCTAACCCTAAACCTAACCCTAACCCTAACCCTAACCCTAACCCTAACCCTAACCCTAACCTAACCCTCACCCTCACCCTAACCCTAACCCTAACCCTAACCCTAAACGTAACCTAACCCTCACCCTAACCCTAACCCTAACCCTAACCGTTACCCTAACGCAAACCTAACCCTAACCCTAACCCTAAACCTAAAGCAAACCTAACCCTATCTCTAACCCTAACCCTAACCCTAACCCTAACGCATACCTAACACTAACACTTAACTTATCCCTAGGCAAACCTAACCCTAAACCTAACCCTAGCCCTAACCTAACCCTAACACTAACCCTAACCCTAACCCTAACCCTAACCCTACCTAACCCTAACCCTAACCCTAACCCTAACCTAACCCTAAACCTAACCCTAACCCTAACCCTAATCCTAATGCAAACGTAACCCTAACCCTAACCCTAAAATAAACCTAACCCTAACCCTAACCCTAACCCTAACCTAATCCTAATGCAAATCTAACCCTAACCCTAACCCTAAAACCATCCTAACCCTAACGCTAACCCTAAACCTAATCCTAACCCTAACACTTACGCAAACCTAACCCTAACCCTAAACATAACCCTAACCCTAACCATAACGCAAACATAACAATAACCCTAAACCTGACCCAAACCCTAACCCTAACCCTAACCCTAACCCTAACCCTAACAGAAACCTAACCCTAACCCTAACCCTAACCCTAAACCTAACGCAAACCTAACACTAACCCTAACCCTAAACCTAACCCTAACCCTAAAGCAAACCTAACCCTAACCCTAACCCTAACCCTAATCATAACACTAAGGCAAAGCTTACCCTAACCCTAACCCTAAACCTAACGCATACCTAACCCTAACCCTTACCGTAACCCTAACGCAAACCTAACTCTAAGCCTATCCCTAACCCTAAGCCTAACCCTAACCCTAACCCTAACCGTAACCTAACCCTAACCCTAACCCTAACCCTAACCTTTCCCTAAACCTAACCCTTACCCTAACCCTAACCCTAACCCTAACCCTAACGCAAACCTTTCCCTAACCCTAACCCTAAAACAAACCTAACCCTAACACTAAACCTATCCCTAAACCTAATCCTAACCCTACCCTGACACAAACCTAACCCTAAACATAACCATAACCCTAACCTTAACCGTAACGCAAAACTAACCCTAACACTAACACTAACCCTAACCCTAACCCTAACCCTAACCGTAACCCTAACGCATACCTATCCATAACACTTACCCTAACCCTAACGCAAACCTAACCCTAAACCTAACCCTAATCCTAACCCTAACCCTAACCTATCCATAAACCTAACCCTAACCCTAACCCTAAGCCTAACCCTAACCCTAACCCTAACCCTAACCTAACCCTCACCCTAACCCTAACCCTAACCATAACCCTAACCCTAAACGTAACCTAACCCTCACCCTAACCCTAATCCTAACCCTAACCGTAACCCTAACGCAAACCTAACCCTAACCCTAACCCTAACGCAAACCTAACCCTAACTCTAACCCTAACCCTAACACTAACCCTAACACTAACGCAACGCTAACCCTAACCCTAACCCTAACCCTAACCGTAACCCTAACGCATACCTAACCATAACACTTACCCTAACCCTAACGCAAACCTAATCCTAAACCTAACCCTAACCCTAACCCTAACCCTAACCTAACCCTAACCCTAACCCTAACCCTAACCCTAACCTAACCCTAACCCTAACCCTAAAACAAACCTAACCCTAACCCTAAACCTAAACCTAATCCTAACCCTAACCCTTAAGCAAACCTAACCCTAACCCTAACCATAACCCTAACCGTATCCATAACGCAAACCTAACAATGACACTAACCTTAACCCTAACACTAACCCTAACGCAAACCTAACCCTAACCTTAACCCTAACCCTATCGCAAACCTAACCCTAACCCTAATCCTAACCCTAACCCTAACCCTAACACAAACCTAACCCTAACCCTAACCCTAAACCTAACCCGAACCCTAACGCTAACCCTCACAGAAACGTTACCCTAACCCTAAACCTAACCCTAAACCTAACGCAAACCTAACACTAACCCTAACCCTAAACCTAACCCTAACCTTAACGCAAACCTAACCCTAACCATAACCCTAATCCAAAACCTAACACTAACGCAAAGCTAACCCTTACCATAACCCTAACCCTAACCCTAACACATACCTAAACCTAACCCTTACCCTAACCCTAAGGCAAACCTAACCCTAAACCTAACCCTAACCCTAACATTACACTAACCCTAACCCTAACCCTAACCGTAACCTAACACTAACCCTA
>NC_142516.1:86050000-86052500 GCF_057876585.1 Rhinolophus sinicus
CCCTAAAACAAACCTAACCCTAACCCTAACCCTAAACCTAATCCTAACCCTAACCCTTACGCAAACCTAACCCTAACCCTAACCCTAACCCTAACCCTATCCATAACGCAAACCTAACAATGACACTAACCCTAACCCTAACCGTAACGCTAACCCTAACAGAAACGTTACCCTAACCCTAAACCTAACCCTAAACCTAACGCAAACCTAACACTAACCCTAACCCTAAACCTAACCCTAACCTTAACGCAAACCTAACCCTAACCATAACCCTAACCCAAACCCTAACACTAACGCAAAGCTAACCCTTACCATAACCCTAACCCTAACCCTAACACATACCTAACCCTAACCCTTACCCTAACCCTAACCATAACCTAACCCTAAACCTAACCCTAACCCTAACATTACCCTAAACCTAACCCTAACCCTAACACTAACCCTAACCCTAACGCAAACCCTAACCCTAACCCTAACCCTAACGCTAACCCTAACCCTAACCCTAACCCTAACCCTAACCCTAACCCTAACGCAAACCTAACCCTAACCCTAAACCTAAAACAAACCTAAACGTAACCCTAAACCTAACCCTAAACCTAATCCTAACCCTAACCCTGACGCAAACCTAACCCTAACACTAACACTAACCCTAACCCTAACCCTAACCCTAACGGAAACCTAACCCTAACCCTAACCCTAACCCTAACACATCCTAAACCTAAATTTAACCGTAACTCGAAAACTAACATTAACCCTAACGCTCACCTAACCCTAAACGTAACCCTAACCCTAACCCTACCCTAACCCTAACCCTAAACCTAACTCTAACCCTAAACCTAACGAAAACCCTAATGCAAACCTAATCCAAACACTAACCCTAACCCTATCGCAAACCTAACCCTAACCCTAACCCAACCCTAAACCTAAACCTAACCCTAACCCTAACCTAAACCCTAACCCTATCCCTAACCCTAACCCTAACGCAAACCTAACCCTAACCCTAACATTCACCCTAACCCAAACCCTAACCCTAAACCTAACCCTAAACCTAACCCTATCGCAAACCTAACCCTAACCCTAACCCTAACACAAACCTAACCCTAACCCTAACCCTAACCCTAACACTAACCCTAACGCTAACCCTAACAGAAACGTTACCCTAACCCTAAACCTAACCCTAAACCTAAAGCAAACCTAACCCTAACCCTACCCAAAATCTAAACCTCACCTTAACGCAAACCTAACCCTAACCATAACCCTAACACAAACCCTAACACTAACGCAAAGCTAACCCTTACCATAACCCTAACCTAACCCTAACACATACCTAACCCTAACCCTTACCCTAACCCTAACGCAAACCTACCCTAAACCTAACCCTAACCCTAATATTACCCTAACCCTAACCCTAAAACAAACCTAACCCTAACCCTAAACCAACCCTAAACCTAATCCTAACCCTACACTGACGCAAACTTAACCCTAACCCTTACCCTAAAACAAACCTAACCCTAACCCTAACCCTAACCCTAACAGTAACGCAAACCTAACAATAACACAAACTGTAACCCTAACACTAACCCTAACGCAAACCTAACCCTAACCCTAACCCTAACCCTAACCGTAACCTAACCCTAACCCTAACCCAAACCCTAATGTAACCCTAACCCTAATCCTAACTCTAACCCTAACCCTAACGCAAAACTAACCCTAACCCTTACCCTAAAACAAACCTAACCCTAACCCTAACCCTAACCCTAACACAACCTAAACCTAAACCTAACACTAACTCGAAAACTAACATTAACCCTAACCCTAACCCTAACGCTAACCCTAACCTTAACCCTAACCCTAACCCTAACCGTAACCTAACCCTAACCTTAACCCTAACCCTAACCTAACCCTAACCCTAACCCTAACCCTAACCCTAACCCTATCCCTAACGCAAACCTAAACCTAACCCTAACCCTAAAAGAAACCTAAACCTAACCCTAAACCTAACCCTAAACCTAATCCTAACCCTAACCCTGACGCAAACCTAACCCTAACACTAACACTAACCCTAACCCTAACCCTAACCCTAACAGAAACCTAACCCTAACCCTAACCCTAACCCTAACACATCCTAAACCTAAATTTAACCGTAACTTGAAAACTAACATTAACACTAACGCTCACCTAACCCTAAAACTAACCCTAACCCTAACCCTACCCTAACCCTAACCCTAACCCTAAACCTAACCCTAACCCTAACCCTAACCTAACCCTAAACCTAACCCTAAACCTAACCCTATACCTAATCCTAACCCTACCCTCACGCAAACCTAACCCTAAACATAACCATAACCCTAACCTTAACCGTAACGCAAAACTAACCCTAACACTAACACTAACCCTAACCCTAACCCTAACCCTAACCCTAACCCTAACCTAACCCTAACCATAACCCTAACCCTAACCTAACCCTAAACCTAACCCTAACCCTAACCCTTACCCTCAC
>NC_142516.1:86072500-86082500 GCF_057876585.1 Rhinolophus sinicus
ACCCTAAAACAAACCTAACCCTAACCCTAATCCTGAACCTAATCCTAACCCTAACCCTTAGGCAAAACTAACCCTAACCCTAACCCTAACACAACCTTAATCTAAACCTAATCCTAACCCGAAACCTAACATTAACCCTAACCCTAACCTAACCCTAACCCTAACCCTAACCCTACCCTAACCCTAACCCTAACCCTAACCCTAACGCTAACCCTAACAGTAACCTAACCATAACCCTAATCCAAACCCTAACACTAACGCAAACCTAATACTAACCTAACCCTAAACCTAACCCTAACCCTAACGCAAACCTAACCCTAACCTTAACCCTAACCCTAACCCTAACCCTAAGACTAACGCAAAGCTAACCCTAAATTAACCCTAACCCTAACCCTAACGCATATCTAACCATAACCCTTACCCTAACCCTAAAGCAAACCTGACCCTAAACCTAACCCTAAAACTAACCCTAACCCTAACCCTAACCCTAACCATATCCTAACCCTAACCCTAACCCTAACCGTAACCTAACACTAACCCTAACCCTAACCCTAACACTAACCATAACCCTAACCCTAACCCTAAACCAAATCCTAACCCTATCTCTGAGGCAAAACTAACCCTAACCCTAACCATAACTCTTACCATAACCGTAACGCAAACCTAACAATCACACCAACCCTAACCCTAACCCTAACTCTAACGCAAACCTAACCCTAACAATAACCCTAACCCTAACACAACCTAAATCTAAACCTAACCCTAACCCGAAACCTAACATTAACCCTAACCCTATCCTAACCGTAACCCTAACCCTAACCCTAACCCTACCCTAACGCTAACCCTAACCCTAACCCTAACCCTAAACCTAACGAAAACCCTAACGCAATCCTAACCCTATCCCTAACCCTAACTCTATCGCAAACCTAACCCTAACCCTAACCCTAACGCAAACCTTACCCTAACCCTAACCCTAACACTAACCCTAACCCTAACCCAAACAGAAACCTAACCCTAACCCTAACCCTATCGCTAACCTAACCCCAACCCTAACCCTAACCCTTACCCTAACCCTAAACCTAAACCCTAACCCTAACCCTAACCCTAAATCTAATCCTAACCCTAAACCTAACCCTAAACCTAACCCTAACGCAAACCTAACCCTAATCCTAACCCTAAACGCAACCCTAACGCAAACCTAACCCTAAACCTAACCCTAACCCTAACTCTAACCATAACGCAAAACTAACCCTAACCCTAACCCTAACCCTAACCCTAATCCTAACCCTAACCCTAACGCAAAACTAAACCTAACCCAAAACCTAACCCAAAACCTAACCCTAACACTAACCCTAACCTAAACGCAAACCTAATCATTAACTTAACGCTTACCTTAAAACCCTAACGCTAAACCTAACACTAACCCTAACCCTAACCCTAACCTTAACCCTAACCCTAACCCTAACCCTAACCGTAACCCTAACCCTAACCCTAACCCTAACTCTAACCCTAACCCTAACCCTAACGCAAACCTAACCCTAACCCTAACCCTAACCCTAACCCTAACCCTAACCCTAACCCTAACCCTAACCTAACACTAACCCTAACCCTAACCCTAACCTAACCGTAACCTAACCCTAACACTAACCCTAACACTAACGCAAAGCTAACCTTAACCCTAACCATAACCCTAACCCTAACGCATACCTAACCCTAACTCTTACCATAACACTTACGCAAACCTAACACTAACCCTAACCCTAACCCTAACCCTAACACTAGGCAAAGTTAACCCTAACCATAACCCTAACCCTAACGCATACCTAACCCTAAACCTTACCCTAACCCTAACGCAAACCTAACCCTAAACCTAACCCTAAAACCAACCTAACCCTAACCCTAACCGTAACCTAACCCTAACCCTAACACAAACCCTAACGTAACCCTAAACCTAACCCTAAACCAAACCCTAACCCTAACGCAAACCTAACCCTAACCCTAACCCTAAAACAAACCTAACCCTAACCTTAATCCTAACCAAAAACCTATTCCTAACCCTAACCCTGACGCAAAGCTATCCCTAACCATAACCCTTACCCTAACCGTAACGCAAACCTAACAATAACACTAACCCTAACCCTAACCCTAACCCTAACCCTAACCCTAACGCAAACCTAACCCTAATCCTAACCCTAATTTTAACACAACCTAAATCTAAACCTAACCCTAACCCGAATCCTAATATTAACCCCAACCCTAACCTAACCCCAACCCTAACCCTAACACAAACCCTACCCTAACCCTAACCCTAACCCTAAACTTAAACCTAACGAAAACCCTAAAGCAAACTTAACCGTATCCCTAACCCTAACCCTATCGCAAAACTAACGGTAAACCTAAACGTAACCCTAACCCTAACCCTAACGCAAACCTAACCCTAACCCTAACCCTAAAACAAACCTAACCCTAACCCTAATCCTGAACCTAATACTAACCCTAACCCTTAGGCAAAACTAACCCTAACCCTAACCCTAACACAACCTTAATCTAAACCTAATCCTAACCCGAAACCTAACATTAACCCTAACCCTATCCTAACCCTAACCCTAACCCTAACCCTACCCTAACCCTAACCCTAACCCTAACCCTAACGCTAACCCTAACAGTAACCTAACCATAACCCTAATCCAAACCCTAACACTAACGCAAACCTAATACTAACCTAACCCTAAACCTAACCCTAACCCTAACGCAAACCTAACCCTAACCCTAACCCTAACCCTAACCCTAAGACTAACGCAAAGCTAACCCTAAATTAACCCTAACCCTAACCCTAACGCATACCTAACCATAACCCTTACCCTAACCCTAAAGCAAACCTGACCCTAAACGTAACCCTAAAACTAACCCTAACCCTAACCCTAACCCTAACCATATCCTAACCCTAACCCTAACCCTAACCGTAACCTAACACTAACCCTAACCCTAACCCTAACACTAACCATAACCCTAACCCTAACCCTAAACCAAATCCTAACCCTAACTCTGAGGCAAAACTAACCCTAACCCTAACCATAACTCTTACCATAACCGTAACGCAAACCTAACAATCACACCAACCCTAACCCTAACCCTAACTCTAACGCAAACCTAACCCTAACAATAACCCTAACCCTAACACAACCTAAATCTAAACCTAACCCTAACCCGAAACCTAACATTAACCCTAACCCTATCCTAACCGTAACCCTAACCCTAACCCTAACCCTACCCTAACCCTAACCCTAACCCTAACCCTAACCCTAAACCTAACGAAAACCCTAACGCAATCCTAACCCTATCCCTAACCCTAACTCTATCGCAAACCTAACCCTAACCCTAACCCTAACGCAAACCTTACCCTAACCCTAACCCTAACACTAACCCTAACCCTAACCCAAACAGAAACCTAACCCTAACCCTAACCCTATCGCTAACCTAACCCCAACCCTAACCCTAACCCTTACCCTAACCCTAAACCTAAACCCTAACCCTAACCCTAACCCTAAATCTAATCCTAACCCTAAACCTAACCCTAAACCTAACCCTAACGCAAAACTAACCCTAATCCTAACCCTAAACGCAACCCTAACGCAAACCTAACCCTAAACCTAACCCTAACCCTAACTCTAACCATAACGCAAACTAACCCTAACCCTAACCCTAACCCTAACCCTAATCCTAACCCTAACCCTAACGCAAAACTAAACCTAACCCAAAACCTAACCCAAAACCTAACCCTAACACTAACCCTAACCTAAACGCAAACCTAATCATTAACTTAACGCTTACCTTAAAACCCTAACGCTAAACCTAACACTAACCCTAACCCTAACCCTAACCTTAACCCTAACCCTAACCCTAACCCTAACCGTAACCCTAACCCTAACCCTAACCCTAACTCTAACCCTAACCCTAACCCTAACGCAAACCTAACCCTAACCCTAACCCTAACCCTAACCCTAACCCTAACCCTAACCCTAACCTAACACTAACCCTAACCCTAACCCTAACCTAACCGTAACCTAACCCTAACACTAACCCTAACACTAACGCAAAGCTAACCTTAACCGTAACCATAACCCTAACCCTAACGCATACCTAACCCTAACTCTTACCATAACACTTACGCAATCCTAACACTAAACCTAACCCTAAACCTAACCCTAACGCTAACCCTAACCCTAACCTAACCGTAACCCTAACCCTAACCCTAACCTAATCCTAACCCTAACCGTAACCATAACGCTAACCCTTACGCAAACCTAACCCTAACCCTAACCCTAACTCTAACCCTAACCATAACCCTAACGCAAACCTAACCCTAACCCTAACATTAACCCTAACCCTAACCCTAACCCTAAACCTAACTCTAACCCTAACCCTAACGCAAACCTAACCCTAAACCTAACCCTAACCCTAACCCTAACCCTAACCCTAACCCTAACCCTAACGCAAACCTAAACCTAAACCTAACCCTAACCCTAACCTACCCCTAAACCTAACTCTAACCCTAATCCAAACGCAAACCTAAGCCTAACCCTAACCCTAACCCTAACCCTAACACTAGGCAAAGTTAACCCTAACCATAACCCTAACACTAACGCATACCTAACCCTAACCCTTACCCTAACCCTAAACCTAACCCTAAACCTAACCCTAAAACCAACCTAACCCTAACCCTAACCGTAACCTAACCCTAACCCTAACACAAACCCTAACGTAACCCTAACCCTAACCCTAAACCAAACCCTAACCCTAACGCAAACCTAACCCTATCCCTAACATTAACCCTAACCCTGAATCTAACCCTAAACCTAACACTAACCCTAACCCTAACACAAACCTAACCCTAACACTAACCCTAACCCTAACACTAACGCAAGCCTAACCCTAAACCTAACCCTAACCCTAACCCAAAACCTAACCCTAACACTAACAGAAACCTAACCCTAACCCTAACCCTAAACCTAACTCTAACCCTAACCCAAACGCAAACCTAAGCCTAACCCAAACCTAAACCTAACCCTAACACTAAGGCAAAGCTAACCCTAACCCTAACCCTAACCCTAACGCATACCTAACCTAACCCTTACCCTAACCCTAAAGCAAACCTGACCCTAAACCTAACCCTAAAACTAACCCTAACCCTAACCCTAACCCTAACCCTAACCATAACCTAACCCTAACCCTAACCCTAACCGTAACCTAACACTAACCCTAACCCTAACCCTAACACTAACCATAACCCTAACCCTAACCCTAAACCAAATCCTAACCCTAACTCTGAGGCAAAACTAACCCTAACCCTAACCATAACTCTAACCATAACCGTAACGCAAACCTAACAATCACACCAACCCTAACCCTAACCCTAACTCTAATGCAAACCTAACCCTAACAATAACCCTAACCCTAACACAACCTAAATCTAAACCTAACCCTAACCCGAAACCTAACATTAACCCTAACCCTATCCTAACCCTAACCCTAACCCTAACCCTAACCCTACCCTAACCCTAACCCTAACCCTAACCCTAACCCTAAACCTAACGAAAACCCTAACGCAATCCTAACCCTATCCCTAACCCTAACTCTATCGCAAACCTAACCCTAACCCTAACCCTAACGCAAACCTAACCCTAACCCTAACCCTAACACTAACCCTAACCCTAACCCAAACAGAAACCTAACCCTAACCCTAACCCTATCGCTAACCTAACCCCAACCCTAACCCTAACCCTTACCCTAAACCTAAACCTAAACCCTAACCCTAACCCTAACCCTAAACCTAATCCTAACCCTAAACCTAACCCTAAACCTAACCCTAACGCAAACCTAACCCTAATCCTAACCCTAAACCCAACCCTAACGCAAACCTAACCCTAAACCTAACCCTAACCCTAACTCTAACCATAACGCAAAACTAACCCTAACCCTAACCCTAACCCTAACCCTAATCCTAACCCTAACCCTAACGCAAAACTAAACCTAACCCAAAACCTAACCCAAAACCTAACCCTAACACTAACCCTAACCCAAACGCAAACCTAATCATTAACTTAACGCTTACCTTAAAACCCTAACGCTAAACCTAACACTAACCCTAACCCTAGCCCTAACCTTAACCCTAACCCTAACCCTAACCCTAACCGTAACCCTAACCCTAACCCTAACCCTAACTCTAACCCTAACCCTAACCCTAACGCAAACCTAACCCTAAAAATAACGCTAAACCTAACAAACACAAACCTAACCCTAACCCTAACACTGACCCTAAAACTAAAGCAAACTTGACCCTAACCCTAACGCTAACCATAACCCTATCCCTAACGCTAACGCATACCTAACCCTAACCCTACCCCAAACCCTAACGCAAACCTATCCCTAACCCTAACCCTAACGCAAACCTAATCCTAACCCAAAACCTAACTCTAAACCTAACCCTAATACTAACCCTAACCTCAACACAAACCTAATCATAACCTTAACGCTAACCTTAAAAACCTAACGCTAAACCTAACCCTAACGCTACCCCTAACTCTAAACCCTAGCCCTAACCCTAACCGCAACCCAAACCCTATCGCAAACCTTACCCTAACCCTAACCTTAACCCTAACCCTAACCCTAACCCTAACCCTAACCCTAACCCTAACCCTAACCCTAACGCAAACCTAACCCTAACCTTAACATTAACCCTAACCCTAACCTTAAACCTAAACCTAACGCTAACTCTAACACTAACGCAAACCTAACCCTAACCCTAACCCTAACCCTAACGCAAACCTAACCCTAAACCTAACCCTAACCCTAACCCTAACTATAAACCTAACCCTATCCCTAACAGAAACCTAACCCTAACCCGAACCCTAACGCATACCTAACCCTAACCCTTACCTTAACCCTAAGGCAAACCTAACCCTAACACTAACCTTAACCCTAACCCTAACCCTAACCCTAACCCTAACCCTAACCCTAACCTAACCCTAACCCTAACCCTAACCCTAATCTAACCCTAACCCTAACCCTAACCCTAACCCTAAAGAAAACCTCACCCTAACCCTAACCCTAAAACAAAACTAACCCTAACCCTAACCCTAAACCTAATCCTAACCCAAACCCTTACGCAAACCTATCCCTAACACTAACCATAACACTAACCCTAACCGGAACGCAAACCTAACAATACCCCTAACCCTAACCCTAACCCTAATGCAAACCTAACCCTAACCCTAAACCTAACCCTAACACAACCTAAATCTAAACCTAACCCTAACCCGAAACCTAACATTAACCCTAACACTAACCTAACCCTAACCCTAACCCTAACCCTAACCCTACCCTAACCCTAACTCTATCGCTAACCCTACCCTAACCCTAACCCTAAACCTAACGAAAACCCAAACGCAAACCTAACCCTAACTCTAACCCTAACCTCTATCACAAACCTTAACCTAACCCTAAACCTAACACTAACCCTAACCCTAATGCAAACCTAACCCTAACACTAACCCTAACCCTAACCCTAACCTTAACCCTAACCCTACCTCTAACAGAAACCTAACCCTAACCCTAACCCTAACCCTAAACCTAACGCAAACCTAACACTAACCCTAACCCTAAACCTAACCCTAACTCTAACGCAAACCTAACCCTAACCCTAACCTAACCCTAACCATAACACTAACCCTAACACTAACGCAAAGCTAACCCTAACCCTAACCCTAACCCTAACCCTAACGCATACGTAACCCTAACCCTTACCCTAACCCTAACGCAAACCTAACCCTAAATCTAACACTAACCATAACCCTAACCCTAACCCTAACCCTAACCCTAACCCTAACCTAACCCTAACCATAACCCTAACCCTAACCTTAACCCTAACCCTAACCCTAACACTATCGCAAACGTAACCCTAACCCTAACCCTAACCCTAACCCTAACCCTAACCTAACCGTAACCTAACCCTAACACTAACCCTAACACTAACGCAAAGCTAACCTTAACCCTAACCCTAACCCTAACCCTAACGCATACCTAACCCTAACCCTTACCATAACACTTACGCAAACCTAACCCTAAACCTAACCCTAACCCTAACCCTAACCCTAACCCTATCCCTAACCTAATCCTAACCCTAACCCTAACCATAACCATAACCCTTACGCAAACCTAACCCTAACCCTAACATTAACACTAACCCTAACCCTAACCCTAAACCTAACACTAACCCTAACCCTAACACAAACCTAACCCTAACCCTAACCCTAACCCTAACCCTAACCCTAACGCAAACCTAACCCTAAAACTAACCCTAACCCTAACCCTAAACCAAACCCTAACCCTAACAGAAACCTAACCCTAACCCTAACCCTACCACTAAACCTAACTCTAACCCTAATCCAAACACAAACCTAAGCCTAACCCTAACCCTAACCCTAACCCTAACCCTAACCCTAACACTAGGCAAAGCTAACCCTAAACATAACCCTAACCCTAACGCATAACTAACCCTAACCTTTACCATAACCCTAACGCAAACCTAACCCTAAACCTAACCCTAACCCTAACCCTAACCCTAACCGTAACCTAACCTAACCCTAACCCAAACCCTAACGTAACCCTAACCCTAACCCTAAACCTAACCCTAACCCTAACGCAAACCTAACCCTAACCCTAACCCTAAAACAAACCTAACCCTAACCTTAACCCTAACCCTAAACCTATTCCTAACCCTAACCCTGACGCAAAGCTATCCCTAATCATAACCCTTACCCTAACCGTAACGCAAACCTAACAATAACACTAACCCTAACCCTAACGCTAACGCAAACCTAACCCTAATCCTAACCCTAACTTTAACACAACCTAAATCTAAACCTAACCCTAACCCGAATCCTAATATTAACCCCAACCCTAACCTAACCCCAACCCTAACCCTAACACAAACCCTACCCTAACCCTAACCCTAACCCTAAACTTAAACCTAACGAAAACCATAAAGCAAACCTAACCGTATCCCTAACCCTAACCCTATCGCAAACCTAAACCTAAACCTAAACGTAACCCTAACCCTAACCCTAACGCAAACCTAACCCTAAATCTAACCCTAACACAAACCTCACCCTAACCCTAACCCTGAACCTAATCCTAACCCTAACCCTTACGCAAACCTAACCCTAACCCTAACCCTAACCCTAACACAACCTAAATCTAAACCTAACCCTAACCCTAACCCTAACCCTAACCCTAACCCTAACCCTAAACCTAACGAAAACCCTAACGCAAACCTAACCCTATCCCTAACCCTAGCTCTATCGCAAACCTAACCCTAACCCTAACCCTAACGTAAACCTAACCCTAACCCTAACCTTAACCCTAACCCTAACCCAAACAGAAACCTAACCCTAACCCTAACCCTATCGCTAACCTAACCCCAACCCTAAACCTAACCCTAACCCTAACCCTAAACCTAACGAAAACCCAAACGCAAACCTAACCCAAACTCTAACCCTAACCCTATCGCAAACCTTAACCTAACCCTAAACCTAAACCTAACCCTAACCCTAACGCAAACCTAACACTAACCCTAACCCCAACCCTGAACCTAACCCTAACCCAAACCCTAACCCTAACAGAAACCTAACCCTAACCCTAACCCTAACCCTAAACCTAACGCAAACCTAATCCTAACCCTAACCCTAACCCCATCGCAAACCTAACACTAACCTAAACCTAACCCTAAACCTAACCCTAATGCAAACCTAACCCTAACACTAACCCTAACCCTAACCCTAACCTTAAACCTAACCCTACCTCTAACAGAAACCTAACCCTAACCCTAACCCTAACCCTAACCCTAACCCTAACCCTAACACTAACACTAACGCAAAGCTAACCCTAACCCTAACCCTAACCCTAACCCTAACCCTAACGCATACGTAACCCTAACCCTTAC
>NC_142516.1:86085000-86102500 GCF_057876585.1 Rhinolophus sinicus
CATAACCCTAACCCTAACGCAAACCTAACCCTAACCCTAACATTAACCCTAACCCTAAATCTAACCCTAAACCTATCACTAACCCTAAACCTAACACAAACCTAACCCTAACCCTAACCCTAACCCTAAACCTAACCCTAACCCTAACCCTAAACCTAACCCTAACCCTAACAGAAACCTAACCCTAACCCTAATCCTAACCCTAAACCTAACTCAAACCCAAACCCAAACGCAAACCTAAGCCTAACCCTAACCCTAACCCTAACACTAACAGTAAGGCAAAGGTAACCCTAACCCTAACTCTAACACTAACGCATACCTAACCCTAACCCTTACCCTAACCCTAACGGAAACCTAACCCTAAACCTAACCCTAACCCTAACCCTAACCCTAAACCTACCCCTAACCTAACCCTAACCCTAACACTAACCCTAACCTAACCCTAAACCTAACCCTAACCCTAACCCTAACCCTAACCCTAACGCAAACTTAACCCTAACCCTAACCCTAACCCTAAAACAAACCTAACCCTACCCCTAACCTTAAACCTAACCCTAACCCTAACACTAACGCAAACCTAACCCTAACCCTAACCCTAACCCTAACACAAGCTAAATCTTAACCTAACCCTAACCCGAAACCTAACATTAACCCTAAACATAACCTAACCCTAACCCTAACCCTAACCCTAACCCTACCCTAACCCTAACCCTAACCCTAACCCTAATCCCAACCCTAACCCTAACCCTAAACCTAACGAAAACCCTAACGCAAACCAAACCCTAACCCTAAACCTAAAACAAACCCAACCCTAACACTAACCCTAAACCTAATCCTAACCCTAACCCTTACGCAAACCTAACCCTAACCCTAACCATAACATTAACCCTAACCATAACGCAAACATACAATAACACTAACCCTAACCCAAATCCTATCCCTAACGCAAACCTAACCCTAACCCTACCCCTAAACCTAACCCAAACCCTAACTCTAACCCTAACGCTAACCCTAACGCAAAACTAACCCTAACCCTAACCCTAACCCAAATCATAACACTAACGCAAAGCTAACCCTAACCATAACCCTAACCCTAACCCTAACACATACCTAACCCTAACCCTTACCATAACCATAACGCAAACCTAACCCTAAACCTAACCCTAACCCTAAACCTAACCTTAACCCTAACCCTAACCCTAACCGTAACCTAACCCTAACCCTAACCCTAACCCTAACCTAACCCTAACCCTAACCCTAACCGTAACCCTAACCCTAACCCTAACGTAAACCTAACCCTGACCTTATCCCTAAAACATACCTAACCCTAACCCTAACCCTAACCCTAAACCTATTCCTAACCCTAACCCTGACGCAAACCTAACCCTGACAGTAACCCTTACCCTAACCGTAACTCAAACCTAACAATAACACTAACCCTAACCCTAACCCTAACCCTAAAACAAACCAAACCCTAACCCTAACCCTAAACCTAATCCTAACCCTAACCCTTAAGCAAAACTAACCCTAACCCTAACCATAACCCTAACCATAACAATAACGCAAACCTAAGAATGACACTAACTCTAACCCTAACCCTAACCCTAACCCTAACGCAAACCTAACCCTAACCCTAACCCTAACCCTATCGCAAACCTAACCCTAACCGTAAACCTAACCCTAACCCTAACCCTAAACAAACCTAACCCCAACCCTAACCCTAACCCTAACACTAACGCTACGCCTAACAGAAACCTAACCCTAACCCTAACCCTAAACCTAACGCTAACCTAACCCTAACCAGAACCCTAACCCAAACCCTAACACTAACGCAAATCTAACCCTAACCATAAACCTAACCCCAACACATACCTAATCCTAACCCTTACCTTAACCCTAACGCAAACCTAACCCTAACCCTAACCCTAACCCTAACCCTAACACTAACCGTAACCTAACCCTAACACTAACCCTAACCCTAACCTAACCCTAACCCTAAACCTAACCCTAACCCTAACACTAACCTAAAAATAACCCTAACCCTAACCCTAACCCTAACCCTAACCCTAACCCTAACCCTAACACTAACACTAACGCAAACCTAACCCTAAACATAACCCTAACCCAAACCCTAACACTAAGGCAAAACTAACCCTAACCCTAACCCTAAACCTAACGCATACTAACCCTAATCCTTACCCTAACCTTAACGCAAACCTAACCCTAAACCTAACCCTAACCCTAACCCTAACACAAACCCTAACCCTAACCCTAAGCTAACCCTATACCTAACACTAACCCTAACCTAACCCTAACCCTAACCCTAACCCTAACCCTAACCCTAACCCTACCCTAACCCTAAACCTAACCTTATTTCTAATCCTAAACCTAACGAAAACCCTAACGCAAACCTAATCCAAACACTAACCCTAACACTATCGCAAACCTAAACCTAACCCTAACCCTAACCCTAACCGTAACCCTAAACCTAACCCTAACCCTAACCTTAATCCTCAACCCTACCCTAACCCTAACCCTAACCCTAACACAAACCAAACCCTAACCCTAACATTAACCCTAACCCTAACCTTAACCCTAAACCTAACCCTAACTCTAACCCTAACGCAAATCTAACCCTAACCCTAACCCTAACCCTAACCAAAACGCAAACCTAACCCGAAACCTAACCCTAACCCTAACCCTAACCCTAAACCTAACCCTAAATCTAACAGAAACCTAACCCTAACAATAACCCTAACCCTAAACCTAACGCAACCCTAACCCTATCCCTAACCCTAACCCTAAACCTAACCCTAACCCTAACCGTAACGCAAACCTAACCCTAATCCTAACCCTAACCATAACCCTAACCCTAACACTAACGCAAAGCTAACCCTAACCCTAACACTAACCCTAACCCTAACCCTAACGCATACCTAACCCTAACACTTACCCTAACCCTAAGGCAAAACTAACCCTAAACCTAACCCTAACCCTAACCCTAACCCGAACCCTAACCTAACCCTAACCCTAACCCTAACCCTAACCCTAACCCTAACGCAAACCTAACCCTAACCCTTACCCTAAAACAAACCCAACCCTAACAATAACCCTAAACCTAATCCTAAACCTAACCCTTACGCAAACCTAAACCTAACGCTAACCATAACATTAACCCTAACCATAACGCAAACATACAATAACACTAACCCTAACCCAAATCCTAACCCTAACGCAAACCTAACCCTAACCCTACCCCTAACCCTAACCCTAACCCAAACCCTAACCCTAACCCTAACCCTAACCCTAACCCTAACCTAACCCTAACCCTAACCCTAACCCTAACCCTAACCCTACCCTAACCCTAACCCTAACCCTAACCCTAACCGTAACCCTGACCCTAACCATAACCCTAACCCTAAACCTAAGATTACCCTAACACAATCCTAACCCTAACCCTAACCCTAACCCTAACCCTATCGCAAACCTTACCCTAACCCTAAACCTAACATAACCCTAACCCTAACGCAAACCTAACCCTAACCATAACCCTAACCCTAACCCTAACCCTAACCCTAACATAAACCTAACCCTAACCCTAACCCTAACCCTAAACCTAACGCAAAACTAACACTAACCCTAACCCTAAACCTAACACTAACCCTAACCCAAACGTAAATCTAACCCTAAACCTAACCCTAACCCTAACCCTAACCCTAACCCTAAACCTAACCCTAACCCTAACCCTAACCCTAACCCTAACCCTAACCGTAACCTAACCCTAATTATAACCCTAACCCTAACCTAACCCTAACCCTAAACCTAACCCTAAAACAAACCTAACCCTAACCCTAAACCTAATCCTAACCCTAACCCTGACGCAAACCTAACCCTAACCATAACCATAACCCTAACCCTAACCGTAACACAAACATAAACCTAACACTAACACTAACCCTAACCCTAACCCTAACCCTAACCCTAACGCAATCCTAACCATAACTCTAACCCAAACCATAACACAACCTAAACCTAAACCTAACCCTAACTCGAAAAATAACATTAACCCTAACCCTAACCTAACCCTAACCCTAACCCTAACACTAACCCTACCCTAACCCTAACCCTAACCCTAAACCAAACCCTATACCTAACGCAAACCCTAACGCAAACCTAACCCAAACACTAACCCTAACCCTATCACAAACCTAACCCTAACCCTAACCCTAACCCTAACCCTAACCCTAACGCATAGCTAACCCTAACCTTAACCCAAACCCGAACCCTAACTCTAATCCTAACTCAAACCTAAACCTAACCCTAACTCTAACCATAAACCTAACACTAACGCATAGCTAACCCTAACCCTAACCCTAACCCTAACGCAAACCTAACCCTAAAAATAACGCTAACCCTAACACAAACACAACCCTAACCCTAACCCTAACCCTGACCCTAACACTAAAGCAAAACCTCACCCTAACCCTAACCCTAACCATAACCCTAACCCTAACGCTAACGCATACCTAACCCTAACCCTACCCCACACCCTAACGCAAACCTAACCCTAACCCTAACCCTAAACCTAACCCTAACCCTAATCCTAACCTAACCCTAACCCTAACCCTAACCCTAAACTAATCCTAACCCTAACCCTAACCATAACCCTAACCCTAACGCAAACCTAACCCTAACCATAACCCTAAAACAAACCTAACCCTAACCCTAAACCTAATCCTAACCTTAACCCTTATGAAATCCTAACCCTAACCCTAACCATAACCCTAACCCTAACCGTAACGCAAACCTAACAATAACACCAACCCTAACCCTAACCCTAACGCTAACGCAAACATAACCCTAACCCTAACCCTAACCCTAACACAACCTAAATCTAAAACTAAACCAAACCCGAAACCTAACATTAACCCTAACCCTAACCGAACCCTAACCCTAACCCTAACCCTAACCCTAACCCTACCCTAACCCTAACCCTAACCCTAACCCTAATCCTAACCATAACCCTAACTTTAACCTAACTAAAACCCTAACGCAATCCTAACCCTAACCCTAACACTAACCCTATCGCAAACCTAACCCTAACCCTAACCCTAACCCTAACCCTATCGCAATCCTAACCCTAACCCTAACCATAACCCTAACCCTAACCGTAACGCAAACCTAACAATAACACCAACCCTAACCCTTACCCTAACCCTAACGCAAACGTAACCCTAAAACTAACCCTAACCCTAACCCTAACCCTAACCGTAACCTAACCCTAGCCCTAACCCTAACCCTAACCTAACCCTAACCCTAACCCTAACATTAACTCTAACCCTAACGCAAACCTTACCCTAATCCTAACCCTAACACTAACCCTAACTCAACCTAACCCTAATCCTAACCCTAACCCGAAATCTAACCTTACCCCTAAACCTAACCTAACCCTAACCCTAACCATATCCTTAACCCTAACCTAACCCTAAACCTAACCCTAACCCTAACCTTAACCCTAACCCCAACCCTAAACCTAACCCTAACCCTAACCCAAACGCAAACCTAACCCTAACCCTAACCCTAACCCCAACCCTAACCGTAACTATAACCCTAACCCTAACACAAACTTAACCCTAAACATATTCCTAACCCTAACCCTAACGCAAACCTAACCCTAACCCTAACACTAACTCTAACCCTAACGCAAACCTAACCCTAATCCTAACCCTAACCCTAACCCTACCCTAACGCATACCAAACCCTAACACTAACCCTAACCCTAACCCTAACCCTAACCCTAACCCTAACGCATAGCTAACCATAACCTTAACCCTAACCCTAACCCTAACTCTAATCCTAACTCAAACCTAAACCTAACCCTAACTCTAACCATAAACCTAACACTAACGCATAGCTAACCCTAACCCTAACCCTAACCCTAACCCTAAACCTAACCCTAACCCTAACGCAAACCTAACCTTAAAAATAACGCTAACCCTAACACAAACACAAACCTAACCCTAACACTAACCCTAACCCTAACCGTAACCTAACACTAACCCTAACCCTAACCCTAACCTAACACTAACCCTAACCCTAACCCTAACGCAAACCTAACCCTAACCCTAACCCTAAAACAAACCTAACCCTAACCCTAACCCTAACCCTAACGCAAAGCTAACCCTAACCCTACCCTGACGCAAACCTAACCCTAACCATAACCATAACCCTACCCCTAACCGTAACACAAACCTAAACCTAACACTAACACTAATCCTAACCCTAACCCTAACCCTATCGCAAACCTAACCCTAACCCTAACCCTAACCCTAACCCTATCGCAATCCTAACCCTAACCCTAACCATAACCCTAACCCTAACCGTAACGCAAACCTAACAATAACACCAACCCTAACCCTTACCCTAACCCTAACGCAAACGTAACCCTAAAACTAACCCTAACCCTAACCCTAACCGTAACCGTAACCTAACCCTAGCCCTAACCCTAACCCTAACCTAACCCTAACCCTAACCCTAACCCTAACCCTAACGCAAACCTTACCCTAACCCTAACCCTAACACTAACCCTAACTCAACCTAACCCTAATCCTAACTCTAACCCGAAATCTAACCTTAACCCTAAACCTAACCTAACCCTAACCCTAACCATATCCTTAACCCTAACCTAACCCTAAACCTAACCCTAACCCTAACCTTAACCCTAACCCCAACCCTAAACCTAACCCTAACCCTAACCCAAACGCAAACCTAACCCTAACCCTAACCCTAACACCAACCCTTACCGTAACTATAACCCTAACCCTAACACAAACCTAACCCTAAACCTAACCCTAACCCTAACCCTAAAACAAACCTAACCCTAACCCTAACCCTAACCCTAACGCAAAGCTAACCCTAACCCTACCCTGACGCAAACCTAACCCTAACCATAACCATAACCCTACCCCTAACCGTAACACAAACCTAAACCTAACACTAACACTAATCCTAACCCCAACCCTAACCCTAACGCAATCCTAACCATAACTCTAACCCAAACCATAACACAACCTAAACCTAAACCTAACCCTAACTAGAAAACTAACATTAACCCTAACCCTAACCTAACCCTAACCCTATCCCTAACCCTAACCCTACCCTAACCCTAACCTTAACCCTAACCCTAACACTAAACCTAACGGAAACCCTAACGCAAACCTACCCAAACACTAACCCTAACCCTATCACAAACCTAACCCTAACCCTAACCCTAAACCTAACACTAACCCTAACAGAAACCTAACCCTAACACTAACCCTAACCCTGAATCTAATGCAACCCTAACACTAACCCTAACCCTAAACCTAACCCTAACCCTAATGCAAACCTAACCCTAACACTAATCCTAACCCTAACAATAACCGTAACCTAACCCTAACACTAACCCTAACACTAACGCAAAGCTAACCTTAACACTAACCCTAACCCTAACGCTAACCTAACCCTAACCCTAACCCTAAAACAAACCTAACCCTAACCCTAAACCTAATCCTAACCCTAACCCTGACGCAAACCTAACCCTAAACATAACCCTGACCCTAACCCTAACCGTAACTCAAACCTAACCCTAACACTAACACTAACCCTAACCCTAACCCTAATCCTAACGGAAACCTAACCCTAACCCTAACCCAAATCCTAACACAACCTAAACCTAAACCTAACCCTAACTCGAAAACTGACATTAACAGTAACGCTAACCTAGCCCTAACCCTAAACCTAACCCACCCTAACACTAACCCTAACGCTAAACCTAACCCTAAACCTAACGAAAACCCTAACGCAAACCTAATCCAAACACTAACCCTAACCCTATCGATAACCTAACCCTAACCCTAACCCTAACCCCAAACGTAACCCTAACTATAACCCTAACCCTAACACAAACCTAACTCTAAACCTAACCCTAAACCTAATCCTAACCCTAACCCTAACCTAACCCTAACCCTAACCCTAACCCTAACCCTAACCTAATCCTAACCCTAACCCTAACCATAACCCTAACCCTTACGCAAACCTAACCCTAACCCTAACCATAACCCTAACACTAACCGTAACGCCAACCTAACAATAACACCAACCCTAACCCTAACCCTAATCCTAACGCTAACCTAACCCTAACCCTAACCCTAAAACAAACCTAACCCTAACCCTAAACCTAACCCTAAACCTAATCCTAACCCTAACCCTGACCCAAAACTAACCCTAAACATAACCATAACCCTAACCCTAACCGTAACTCAAACCTAACCCTAACACTAACACTAACCCTAAACCTAACCCTAACCCTAACGGAAACTAACCCTAACCCTAACCCTAACCCTAACACAACCTAAACCTAAACCTAACCCTAACTCGAAAACTGACATTAACAGTAACCCTAACCTAACCCTAACCCTAACCCTAACCCTACCCTAACCCTAACCCTAACCCTAAACCTAACCCTAAACCTAACGAAAACCCTAACGCAAACCTAATCCAAACACTAACTCTAACCCTATCGAAAACCTAACCCTAACCCTAACCCTAACCCTAACCCTAACCCTAAACCTAACACTAACCCTAACCTTATCCCTAACCCTAACCCTAACCCTAACCCTAAACCTAACCTTACGCAAACCTAACCCTAACCCTAACATTAACCCTTACCCTAACTCTAACCGTAAACCTAACCCTAACCCTAACCCTAACGCAAAACTAACCCTAACCCGAACCTTAACCCTAACCCTAACGCAAACCTAACCTTAAACCTACCCCTAACCCTAACCCTAACCCTAAACCTAACCCTAACCCTAACAGAAACCTAACCCTAACCCTAACCCTAACCCTAACCTTAACCCTAACCCTAAACCTAACGCAAACCTAACCGTAACCCTAACCCTACTCTAACGCAAAACTAACTTTAACCCTAAACCTAACACTAACCCTAACCCTAACCCATAGCCCTAACCCAAACCTAACCCTAACCCTAACTCAACCTAACCCTAATCCTAACCCTAACCCGAAACCTAACCTTAACCCTAAACCTAACCTAACCTAACCCTAACCATATCCTTAACCCTAACCTAACCCTAAACCTAACCCTAACCCTAACCCTAACCCTAACCCCAACCCTAAACCTAACCCTAACCGTAACCCTAACGCAAACCTAACCCTAACCCTAACCCTAACCCCAAACGTAACCCTAACTATAACCCTAACCCTAACATAAACCTAACTCTAAACCTAAACCTAAACCTAATCCTAACCCTAACCCTAACCTAACCCTAACCCTAACCCTAACCCTAACCTAATCCTAACCCTAACCCTAACCATAACCCTAACTCTTACGCAAACCTAACCCTAACCCTAACCCTAACCATAACCCTAACACTAACCGTAACGCCAACCTAACAATAACACCAACCCTAACCCTAACCCTAATCCTAACGCTAACCTAACCCTAACCCTAACCCTAAAACAAACCTAACCCTAACCCTAAACCTAACCCTAAACCTAATCCTAACCCTAACCCTGACGCAAAACTAACCCTAAACATAACCATAACCCTAACCCTAACCGTAACTCAAACCTAACCCTAACACTAACACTAACCCTAACCCTAACCCTAACCCTAACGGAAACTAACCCTAACCCTAACCCTAACCCTAACACAACCTAAACCTAAACCTAACCCTAACTCGAAAACTGACATTAACAGTAACCCTAACCTAACCCTAACCCTAACCCTAACCCTACCCTAACCCTAACCCTAACCCTAAACCTAACCCTAAACCTAACGAAAACCCTAACGCAAACCTAATCCAAACACTAACCCTAACCCTATCGCAAACCTAACCCTAACCCTAACCCTAAACCTAACCCTAAACCTAACACTAATCCTAACCTTATCTCTAACCCTAACCCTAACCCTAAACCTAACCCTAACGCAAACCTAACCCTAACCCTAACAGTAACCCTTACCCTAACTCTAACCGTAAACCTAACCCTAACCCTAACCCTAACGCAAACCTAACCCTAACCCTAACACTAACCCTAACCCTAACGCAAACCTAAACCTAAACCTAACCCTAACCCTAACCCTAACACACACCTAACCGTAAACCTAACCCTACTCTAACGCAAAACTAACTTTAAACCTAAACCTAACACTAACCCTAACCCTAAACCATAGCCCTAACCCTAACCCTAACCCTAACCCTAACTCAACCTAACCCTAATCCTAACCCTAACCCGAAACCTAACCTTAACCCTAAACCTAACCCAACCCTAACCCTAACCATACCTTAACTCTAACCTAACCCTAAACCTAACCCTAACCCTAACCATAAACCTAACCTCAACCCTAAACCTAACCCTAACCGTAACCCTAACGCAAACCTAACCCTAACCTTAACCCTAACCCCAACCGTAACCCTCACTATAACCCTAACCCTAACACAAAGCTAACCCTAAACCTAACCCTAAACCTAATCCTAACTCTAACCCTAACGCATACCTATCCCTAATCTTAACCCTAACCCTAAACCTACCTTAACGCATACCTATCCTTAACCCTGACCCTAACCCTAACCCTAAGCCTAACCCTAACCCTAAACCTAACCCTAACCCTAACGCATAGCTAACCCTAACCTTAACCTTAACCCTAACCCTAACTCTAATCCTAACTCAAACATAAACCTAACCCTAACTCTAACCATAAACCTAACACTGACGCATAGCTAAACCTAAAACTAACCCTAACACTAACCCTAACACTAACGCAAACCTAACCCTAAAAATAACGCTAACCCTAACATAAACACAAACCTAACCCTAACCCTAACCCTGACCCTAACACTAAAGCAAACCTGACCCTAACCCTAACCCTAACCCTAACCCTAACCTAACCCTAACCCTAACCCTAACCCTAACCCTAACCCTAACCCTAACGCAAACCTTACCCTAACCCTAACCCTAACACTAACCCTAACTAAACCTAACCCTAATCCTAACCCTAACCCGAAATCTAACCTTAACCCTAAACCTAACCTAACCCTAACCCTAACCATATCCTTAACCCTAACCTAACCCTAAACCTAACCCTAACCTTAACCCTAACCCCAACCCTAAACCTAACCCTAACCTTAACCCAAACGCAAACCTAACCCTAACCCTAACCCTAACCCCAACCCTAACCGTAACTATAACCCTAACCCTAACACAAACCTAACCCTAAACCTATTCCTAACCCTAACCCTAACGCAAACCTAACCCTAACCCTAACACTAACTCTAACCCTAACGCAAACCTAACCCTAATCCTAACCCTAACCCTAACCCTACCCTAACGCATAGCAAACCCTAACACTAACCCTAACCCTAACCCTAACCCTAACCCTAACCGTAACGCATACCTAACCCTAACCTTAACCCTAACCCTAACCCTATATCTAATCCTAACTCAAACCTAAACCTAACCCTAACTCTAACCATAAACCTAACACTAACGCATAGCTAACCCTAACCCTAACCCTAACCATAACCCTAACCCTAACCCTAACCCTAACGCAAACCTAACCCTAAAAATAACGCTAACCCTAACACAAACACAAACCTAACCCTAACACTAACCCTAACCCTAACCGTAACCTAACCCTAACCCTAACCCTAACCCTAACCTAACACTAACCCTAACCCTAACCCTAACCCTAACCTAAACCTAACCCTAACCCTAACCCTAAAACAAACCTAACCCTAACCCTAACCCTAACCCTAAACCTAACCCTAACGCAAAGCTAAACCTAACCCTACCCTGACGCAAACCTAACCCTAACCATAACCATAACCCTACCCCTAAACGTAACACAAACCTAAACCTAACACTAACAATAATCCTAACCCCAACCCTAACCCTAACGCAATCCGAACCATAACTCTAACCCAAACCATAACACAACCTAAACCTAAACCTAACCCTAACTCGAAAACTAACATTAACCCTAACCCTAACCTAACCCTAACCCTATCCCTAACCCTAACCCTACCCTAACCCTAACCTTAACCCTAACCCTAACCCTAAACCTAACGGAAACCCTAACGCAAACCTACCCAAACACTAACCCTAACCCTATCACAAACCTAACCCTAACCCTAACCCTAACCCTAACCCTAACCCTAACAGAAACCTAACCCTAACACTAACCCTAACCCTGAACCTAATGCAAACCTAACACTAACCCTAACCCTAAACCTAACCCTAACCATAACGCAAACCTAACCCTAACACTAATCCTAACCCTAACCCTAACCGTAACCTAACCCTAACACTAACCCTAACACTAACGCAAAGCTAACCTTAACCCTAACCCTAACCCTAACGCAAACGTAACCCTAACCCAAAACCTAACCCTAAACCTAAACCTAACACTAACCCTAACCTCAACACAAACCTAATCATAACCTTAACGCTAACCTTAAAAACCTAACCCTAAACCTAACCCTAACGCTAACCCTAACCCTAAACCCTAGCCCTAACCCTAACCGTAACCCTAACCCTAACCGCAACCCATACCCTATCGCAAACCTTACCCTAACCCTAACCTTAACCCTAACCCTAACCCTAACCCTAACCCTAACCCTAACCCTAACAATAACCCTAACGCAAACCTAACCCTAACCCTAACATTAACCCTAACCCTAAACTTAAACCTAAAACTAACCCTAACCCTACCCCTAACGCAAACCTAACCCTAACCCTAACCCTAACACTAACGCAAACCTAACCCTAAACCTAACCCTAAACCTAACCCTAACTATAAACCTAACCCTAACTCTAACAGAAACCTAACCCTAACCCTAACCCTAACGCATACCTAACCCTAACCCTTACGTTAACCCTAACGCAAACCTAACCCTAAACCTACACCTAACCCTAACCCTAACCCTAACCCTAACCCTAACTCTAACCTAACCCTAACCCTAACCCTAACCCTAACCTAACCCTAACCCTAACCCTAACCCTAAAGAAAACCTCACCCTAACCCAAACCCTAAAACAAAACTAACCCTAACCCGAACCCTAAACCTAATCCTAACCCAAACCCTTACGCAAACCTATCCCTAACACTAACCATAACCCTAACCCTAACTGTAATGCAAACCTAACAATAACCCTAACCCTAACCCTAACCCTAACGCAAACCTAACCCTAACCCTAACCCTAACCCTAACACAACCTAAATCTAAACCTAACCCTAACCCGAAACCTAACATTAACCCTAAACACTAACCTAACCCTAACCCTAACCCTAACCCTACCCTAACCCTAACTCTATCCCTAACCCTACCCTAACCCTAACCCTAAACCTAACGTAAACCCAAACGCAAACCTAACACTAACCCTAACCCTAACCCTATCGCAAACCTTAACCTAAACCTAAACCTAACCCTAACCCTAACCCTAACGCAAACCTAACACTAACCCTAACCCCAACCCTAAACATAACCCTAACCCTAAGCTAACCCTAACAGAAACCTAACCCTATCCCTAACCCTAACCCTAAACCTAACGCAAACCTAACCCTAACCCTAACCCTAACCCTATCGCAAACCTAACACTAACCTAAACCTAACCCTTACCCTAACCCTAATGCAAACTTAACCCTAACACTAACCCTAACCCTAACCCTAACCTTAACCCTAACCCTACCTCTAACAGAAACCTAACCCTAACCCTAACATTAACCCTAACCCTAACCCTAACCCTAAACCTAAGACTAACCCTAACCCTAACGCAAACCTAACCCTAAACCTAACCCTAACCCTAACCCTAACCTTAACCCTAACCCTAACGCAAACCTAACCCTAAACCTAACCCTAACCCTAACCCTAAACCAAACCCTAACCCTAACAGAAACCTAACCCTAACACTAACCCAACCCCTAAACCTAACTCTAACCCTAATCCAAACGCAAACCTAAGCCTAACCCTAATCCTAACCCTAACCCTAACACTAGGCAAAGCTAACCCTAACCCTAACCCTAACCCTAACGCATACCTAACCCTAACCCTTACCCTAACCCTAACGCAAACCTAACCCTAAACCTAACCCTAACCCTAACCTTAACCGTAACCTAACCCTAACCCTAACCCAAACCCTAACGTAACCCTAACCCTAACCCTAACCCTAACCCTAACCCTAACGCAAACCTAACCCTAACCCTAACCCTAAAACAAACCTAACCCTAACCTTAACCCTAACTCTAAACCTATTCCTAACCCTAACCGTAACGCAAACCTAACGATAACAGTAACCCTAACCCTAACCCTAACACTGATGCAAACCTAACCCTAATCCTAACCCTAACTTTAACACAAACTAAATCTAAACCTAACCCTAACCCGAATCCTAATATTAACCCCAACCCTAACCTAACCCCAAACCTAACCCTAACACAAACCCTACCCTAACCCTAACCCTAACCCTACTGAAACCTAACGAAAACCATAAAGCAAACCTAACCGTATCCCTAACCCTAACCCTATCGCAAACCTAACCCTAAACCTAAACGTAACCCTAACCCTAACCCTAAGGCAAACCTAACCGTAACACTAACCCTAAAACAAACCTAACCATAACCCTAATCCTGAACCTAATCCTAACCCTAACCCTTAGGAAAACCTAACCCTAACCCTAACCCTAACACAACCTAAATCTAAACCTAACCCTAACCCGAAACCTAACATTAACCCTATCCCTAACGCTAACCCTAACAGTAACATAACCATAACCCTAATCCTAACCCTAAACCTAATGCAAACCTAATACTAACCTAACCCTAAACCTAACCCTAACCCTAACGCAAACCTAACCCTAACCCTAACCCTAACCCTAACCCTAACCCTAACCCTAACCCTAAGACTAACGCAAAGCTAACCCTAAATTAACCCTAACCTAACCCTAACGCATACCTAACCATAACCCTTACCCTAACCCTAAAGCAAACCTGACCCTAAACCTAACCCTAAAACTAACCCTAACCCTAACTCTAACCCTAACCCTAACCCTAACCATATCCTAACCCTAAACCTAACCCTAACCCTAACCTAACACTAACCCTAAACCTAACCCTAACACTAACCATAACCCTAACCATAACCGTAACGCAAACCTAACAATCACACCAACCCTAACCCTAACCCTATTTCTAACGCAAACTTAACCCTAACAATAACCCTAACCCTAACAAAACCTAAATCTAAACCTAACCCTAACCCGAAACCTAACATTAACCCTAACCCTATCCTAACCCTAACCCTAACCCTAACCCTAACCCTAAACCTAACGAAAACCCTAACGCAATCCTAACCTTATCCCTAACCCTAACTCTATCGCAAACCTAACCCTAACCCTAACCCTAACGCAAACCTAACCCTAACCCTAACCCTAACCCTAACCCTAACCCTAACCCAAACAGAAACCTAACCCTAACCCTAACCCTACCGCTAACCTAACCCCAACCCTAACCCTAACCCTAACCCTAACCCTAAACCTAAACCCTAACCCTAACCCTAACCCTAAACCTAATCCTAACCCTAAACCTAACCCTAAACCTAACCCTAACGCAAACGTAACCCTAATCCTAACCTAAACCCAACCCTAACGCAAACCTAACCCTAACCCTAACCCTAACCCTAACTCTAACCATAACGCAAAACTAACCCTAACCCTAACCCTAACCCTAACCCTAATCCTAACCCTAACCCTAACGCAAAACTAACCCTAACCCTAACGATTACCCTAACCCTAACGCAAACCTAACCCTAACCCAAAACCTAACCAAAAACCTAACCCTAACACTAACCCTAACCTAAACGCAAACCTAATCATTAACTTTTCGCTAACCTTAAAACCCTAACGCTAAACCTACACTAACCCTAACCCTAAACCTAAACCCTAGCCCTAACCATAACCGTAACCCTAACCCTAACCGTAACCCTAACCCTAACCCTAACGCAAACCTTACCCTAACCCTAACCTTAACCCTAACCCTAACCCTAACCCTAACGGTAACCCTAACCCTAACCCTAACCCTAACTCTAACCCTAACCCTAACCCTAACGCAAACCTAACCTTAACCCTAACATTAACCCTAACCCTAAATCTAACCCTAAACCTAACACTAACTCTAACCCTAACAAAAACCTTACCCTAAGACTAACCCTAACCCTAACCCTAACGCAAGCCTAACCCTAAACCTAACCCTAACCCTAACCCTAAACCTAACCCTAACACTAACAGAAACCTAACCCTAACCCTAACCCTAACCCTAAACCTAACTCTAACCCTAACCCAAACTCAAACCTAAGACTAACCCTAACCCTAACCCTAACCCTAAGACTAAGGCAAAGCTAACCCTAACCCTAACCTTAACCCTAACGCATACCTAAACCTAACCCTTACCCTAACCCTAATGCAAACCTAACGCTACACCTAACCCTAACCCTAACCGTAACCCTAACCCTACCCCTAACCTAACCCTAACCCTAACACTAACCCTAACCTAAACCTAACCCTAACCCTAACCCTAACGCTAACCCTAACGCAAACTTAACCCTAACCCTAACCCTAACCCTAAAACAAACCTAACCCTAACCCTAACCCTAATCCTAACCCTAACCCTAACCCTAAACCTAACGCAAACCTAACCCTAACCCTAACCCTAACCCTATCGCAAACCTAACACTAACCTAAACCTAACCCTAACCCTAACCCTAATGCAAACTTAACCCTAACACTAACCTTAACCCTAACCCTAACCTTAACCCTAACCCTACCTCTAACAGAAACCTAACCCTAACCCTAACATTAACCCTAACCCTAACCCTAACCCTAAACCTAACACTAACCCTAACCCTAACGCAAACCTAACCCTAAACCTAACCCTAACCCTAACCCTAACCTTAACCCTAACCCTAACGCAAACCTAACCCTAAACCTAACCCTAACCCTAACCCTAAACCAAACCCTAACCCTAACAGAAACCTAACCCTAACACTAACCCTACCCCTAAACCTAACTCTAACCCTAATCCAAACGCAAACCTAAGGCTAACCCTAATCGTAACCCTAACCCTAACACTAGGCAAAGCTAACCCTAACCCTAACCCTAACCCTAACGCATACCTAACCCTAACCCTTACCCTAACCCTAACGCAAACCTAACCCTAACCCTAACCCTAAAACAAACCTAACCCTAACCTTAACCCTAACTCTAAACCTATTCCTAACCCTAACCGTAACGCAAACCTAACGATAACAGTAACCCTAACCCTAACCCTAACCCTGATGCAAACCTAACCCTAATCCTAACCCTAACTTTAACACAACCTAAATCTAAACCTAACCCTAACCCGAATCCTAATATTAACCCCAACCCTAACCTAACCCCAAACCTAACCC
>NC_142516.1:86107500-86110000 GCF_057876585.1 Rhinolophus sinicus
CCTTACCCTAACCCTAACCCTAACCCTAACACTAACGCAAGCCTAACCCTAAACCTAACCCTAACCCTAACCCAAAACCTAACCCTAACCCTAACTGAAACCTAACCCTAACCCTAACCCTAAACCTAACTCTAACCCTAACCCAAACGCAAACCTAAGCCTAACCCAAACCTAACCATAACCCTAACACTAAGGCAAAGCTAACCCTAACCCTAACCCTAACCCTAACGCATACCTAACCCTAACCCTTACCCTAACCCTAAGGAAACCTAACCCTAAACCTAACCCTAACCCTAACCCTAACCCTAACCCTAAACCTACCCTAACCTAACCCTAACCCTAACACTAAACCTAACCTAACCCTAACCCTAACCCTAACCCTAACCCTAACCCTAACGCAAACTTAACCCTAACCCTAACACTTACCCTAAAACAAACCTAACCCTAACCCTAAACCTAAACCTAACCCTAACCCTAACACTAACGCAAACCTAACCCTAACCCTAACCCTAACCCTAACCCTAACCCTAACGGAAACCTAACCCTAACCCTAACCCTAACCCTAAACCTAACGCAAACCTAACCCTAACCCTAACCCTAACCCTATCGCAACCTAACACTAACCTAAACCTAACCCTAACCCTAACCCTAAACCTAACGCAAACCTAACCCTAACCCTAACCCTAACCCTAACCATAACACTAACGCAAAGCTAACCCTAACCCTAACCCTAACCCTAACCCTAACGCATACGTAACCCTAACCCTTACCCTAACCCTAACGCAAACCTAACCCTAAACCTAACACTAACCCTAACCCTAACCCTAACCCTAACCATAACCCTAACCCTAACCTTAACCCTAACCCTAACCATAACCCTAACGCAAACCTAACCCTAACCCTAACCCTAAAACAAACCTAACCCTAACCGTAACCCTAACCCTAAACCATATCCTAACCCTAACCCTGACACAAACCTAACCCTAACCCTAACCATAACCCTCACCCTAACCGTAACGCAAACCTAACAGTAACACTAACCCTAACCCTAACCCTAACCCTACGCAAACCTAACCCTAACCCTAACCCTAACCCTAACACAACCTAAATCTAAACCTAACCCTAACCCGAAACCTAACGTTAACCCTAACACTAACCTAACCCTAACCCTAACACAAACCCTAACCCTAACCCTACCCTAACCCTAATCCTAACCTTAACCCTAACCCTAACCATAACCCTAAACCTAACGAAAACCATAACGCAAACCTAACCCTAACCCTAAACCTAACCCTAACCCTAACCCTAACCTAACCGTAACCTAACCCTGACACTAACCCAAACAATAACGCAAAGCTAAACTTAACCCTAACCCTAAACCTAACCCTAACGCATACCTAACCCTAACCCTTACCATAACACTTACGCAAACCTAACCCTAAACCTAACCCTAACCCTAACCCTAACCCTAACCCTAACCCTAACCTAACCGTAACCCTAACCCTAACCCTAAACTAATCCTAACCCTAACCCTAACACTAACCCTAACCGTAACCTAACCCTAACCCTAACCCAAACCCTAACGTAACACTACCCTAACCCTAAACCTAACCCTAACCCTAACGCAAACCTAACCCTACCCTAACCCTAAAACATACCTAACCCTAACCTTAACCCTAACTCTAAACCTATTCCTAACCCTAACCCTGACGCAAAGCTATCCCTAACGATAACCCTTACCCTAACCGTAAGGCAAACCTAACAATAACATTAACCCTAACCCTAACCCTAACCCTAATGCAAACCTAACCCTAATCCTAACCATAACTTTAGCACAACCTAAATCTAAACCTAACCCTAACCCGAATCCTAATATTAACCCCAACCCTAACCTAACCCCAACCCTAACCCTAACACAAACCCTACCCTAACCCTAACCTTAACCATACTTAAACCTAACGAAAACCCTAAAGCACACCTAACAGTATGCCTACCCCTAACCCTATCGCAAACCAAAACCTAAACCTAAACGTAACCCTAACCCTAACCCTAACGCAAAACTAACCCTAACCCTAACCCTAAAACAAACCTAACCCTAACCCTAATCCTGAACCTAATCCTAACCGTAACCCTTAGGCAAACCTAACCCTAACCCTAACCCTAACACAACCTAAATCTAAACCTAACCCTAACCCGAAACCTAACATTAACCCTAACCCTAACCTAACCCTAACCCTAACCCTAACCCTACCCTAACCCTAACACTAACCCTACCCTAACCCTAACCCTAACGCTAACCCTAACAGTAACATAACCATAACCCTAATCCTACCCTAAACCTAATGCAAACCTAATACTAACCTAACCCTAAACCTAACCTAACTCTAACGCAAACCTAACCCTAACCCTAACCCTAACCCTAACCCTAAGACTAACGCAAAGCTAACCCTAAATTAACCCTAACCCTAACCCTAACGCATACCTAACCATAACCCTTACC